>NC_033638.1:5212865-5455347 GCF_001540865.1 Ananas comosus
CAAAAAATGAGAGAGATAATCATTCGAAGGTTTAAACGAAATCCACAAAAATCTTTTGAAACTGTTTCCTACACACGAACCTTTTTCTTTTAAAACGCTAACCAAACGAGGGTAAGAAACCTTTTATTGACAAACTCCAGAAATCCACGATTTTCATAATGTTAAATAAATACCTTGAGACCACATAAACCAACTAACTTATTAAAACAGAAATATCAAGGATTAAGCTAATCGAAATAACCTGGGTCGAAGCTTCTATCGTTTACGCTACCACTACAGCTCACGCTCGTCCTCACTACTCATCGCTCGCATACATGAAGAAATGGTGGGGAAGGTGAGA
The DNA here is from genome assembly GCF_001540865.1 of Ananas comosus. Taxonomy (NCBI): domain Eukaryota; kingdom Viridiplantae; phylum Streptophyta; class Magnoliopsida; order Poales; family Bromeliaceae; genus Ananas; species Ananas comosus. The sequence continues at coordinate 5,213,206 of NC_033638.1, forward strand.
ACATGTAAACATGTCTCCCCTCCAGTGGGTACCTGCAAGCCGAAGAAGGCGAGAGTACTCACTGGATCAGGAAGAGCTAAACAACAGTACGGGTCAGTATAAAATATGACAGTAGGCAATAATAATGAATGAAAGAGCCATATAATATAAAGAAAGTAGCAACCTAACCGCATGTAGATAAAACAACTGGATGTATACATCGTAATAACTATAAGTAGCAAGACTAATGTAACGCAAGAACTGAAGATATTACACAGTGACGCACTGCTTACTAAGTTATAGCGAACTGGACAAGCAGTCAACAAGTACCCAATCTAAACCAACCGTTCGTCGTCTAAGACCTCAGGCAAAGCCATCACCTCTCGCACCTGGCATGTTAACCCTATGCACAAGAGAAACATCGCGGCTCACGGGTCGGATGGTACCGACCACTTTCCCGGAAAAGAACATCCCTCCTGCGGGGGATCAACCCGGGTGTACGGAATGCACTCGAGCTGTGGCGACATGCGGATGATGATCAATAGCCAAATGTTCGGCAACCAGCCGACAATCACCCGCCTCTCGGGCAACCGACCAATAGGTCATCAAAACTGATAAAGAAGCACAAAACCGACCACAGTCAAGGTCAACTAGGATGGACTGACTCTTAGCCATCCTCGTCCTGATATGCAATACTGACTAATCAGTCAACTGGGATGGAACAACTCAAACTCCGCTATTACGCAAAAGTATGTAGAATACTGATACAATAGGTCAAGCTACTGTATATATGCAGAGAACTCGATCACGCAAAGTCTCTGAGTATATAATCTAGAAACTACCAGGTCGGCCATGGCCGACAATCCTACGCCCCTCAGGGTACACGACCTCAAAGTCATCAAAACCTACACGAAGTTAAGGAACCGATCGACGCAGTGTTAACCGATCTCACAAGAAATCACGAAACCGCTCTACTCTAAACATGAAACTGGATATGCAGAATAGCTAAGTAGAGCAACAAAGAAACATGGTGTAGCTACTCTACCCCTACTCATGATACTAAATATAAAGAGAACAACCGAGTAGAGAGTAACCGAAACAACATGGTGCTAGGCTCAACACTATATATCAAGATGTATATATGCTAGATAATAATGAAAGAGCAAAGGTAAGAAACCATCACCGAGCGTGCACCACTGTACCGACGTCGGATCGAAGTACCCACCTGTACAACTGTCGCGTCTGTCTCCGGACTGCAAAAGAACGTCAACCGGACCTAAGGAGGGTCCACTGGGTTAGTGTCTAACCCACAACTAAGAAACCCTAAAGGCATAACCCACAACAATCCCACAAACAATTTCACGAGAATCGGTTTCCCAAAACCGATTACCGAACAAACCGGAAGTCCAGAAAACCGCACTGGAACTTCACCGTCGCTCACCCGTCGTTTCCAAACCCACGAAACGACGCGGGTGACCAGCCAACAAGGCTCAGCGACGAAACAAATGATCCCCAAGTACCGTCGGAAGAATTCCGAATTGAAAACGCGTTCTATCGGCGGATTTCGCCGAAAAACGCTCCGAAAATACATTTTCGATCTTCGCAAAGGTCCGGGGCCTTGGACAATCAGTCCAGGGATCACCCTCAGCCCAAACATGCTGCCAACAGCATCTACAACGGAGCAGAAATCCTAAAAGCCCATACCGATACATGAAATCACATCATTTCATGTGATTTCTAGGCTTTTCTGGACCGTGCACGCAAACCAGAGGTCGATTAATCCGACCGTCGCACTCGCTGACAGGTTTCAGCATGTCGGAGGCCGTGCTCACCTTTCGGAGCACTGCCGGCCACTGCGGTGCGCGCACGAGCGACGCGAAGTTCTGTTAAACTGCGTGCACAGTGCGAAGATCAAGACTAACTCGCTAACCAGGGCATCTTTGCCGCTGTCGAAGGTGAGTACGATGTTAAGCACGAACCCTAGATCATCGTGCTCACTTCCCGGGGTGTCGGGGAGTCATCGGATCACCAAAAAGGTGGCCGGAAAGCTAAGCTACTGTGCTGGAATCTAAAAACAGCCTTACCGGACCCGAGGAGAGCTAGGGTTCGTCTCCGGCGGCCGAGAGGCGGGAACTCCGGCGGGAGGAGGGTGCGGCCGGTCAGAGGGGTCCGGGTACGGTGCTGGCCGGCGGCGGGCGGCGGCCGGTGGCGCGGCGGAGGAGATCAAGCCGCGGCTTGCTCTCGGGTTCAAGTGGTCCGCGGCGGCCCGGCGGCGGCCGGAGGAGCTCGGGGCGACGGCGATCCGTCGCCGGAGGCCGTGGGGAGGGCGGTGCTCCCCGCTGTGGGCTGCAGCGACGCGCGGATTGGAGGGAAACCCAGCCTCGGCCCGCACCAAGTCTGGGCGGCTGCAGGAGCTTCGGGCGGCAGCCGGCGGTGGTCGGGGACGTCGGGATCCGTCGCCGGCCGCCTCGAGGCGGCTGCTCAGCCTACGCACCGACAACTGACTCGAACTCGCCCGAGTTGCAGCAGATTGCCGCAGAAGGTCCCGACGGCGCCGGCGGCGCGCAAGGACGTCGGCTACCGTCGGTGAGGGATCGTCGGAGGCCTAGAAGGGCGGCGCAGCCCATCCCAAGCGACGGCGGCGCGAGGGAGAGAGATCTGGCCACCCACGGCCAGATCTTGCTCGAGCTGGCCGCAAACAGCAGGAGCAGCGGCCGGCGGTGCGTGCTGATGGCAGGGACGGCTGAGGTCGACGCCGGAGAGCGGTCTCTGCAGAGGGAAACCTCCAGGGGGGTTAATGACAGCTTTCCAGGTCACCTCGGCAGGGAGGAGGTCTGGCCGAGGGGAAAGGAGAGGGGAACTTGGCTTTTCCCACGGCCGGGGTCACCTGCCGGCGACTGGGGCGCGAGCACGACGAGGGCAGGGATGGGTTGAAGTCGTCTAGGGTTTGCTGGGGGAGGAAGGTGACTCGATCTAGGGTTTCGTGCCCAAAAACCCTAGCTACCAATATATATACAAGTGGACTTTTGCAGAAAACCCCTCCAACACAAAATATTTAAGGTTCAGCCCCTGCCAGGGCATGCAACTTGTGCGTACATACCTCCACGTCCGATCTCCGGCGATTCGGTACATAAAATGCCGCGCTTTTCGCGGATTATCCGTTTTGCCAATTTGACCTCTCAGCGATAACTTTGCAATTACCGGAGATTCGTTCGTCGGATTTTCGATCCGACAGCACCATTGCGTTCGGCACGTCGGGTGCATCGAATCTAGCATTTCGCTTCGTCCGATTTGACCCCCGATTCACGACGAAATCCGTCCGCTCTCCAATTTCAAAAACCATACACATATATCAATGTGTAAACCCGCTAAATCCTTTAATTCAAATTCAAATTTGAATCTCCTACCACTAGTTGGTACATCTAACATCCCTCACCTTACTCTAGGTCACATACACAGATCACGAGGGGTGTCATAATGCAAGAATAGCGAAGAACGAAAACCCTCATTTTGATAAAACTCCTTTTTCTCGAAAACCATGCATCGGATCTGAAATCCGTCAGTGCCATTGGTTCCAGAATAGCTGATCCGATCGAAACGAGCTATTGGACCGGTATGAACGGAGTCCGGTACGCGCCGATAGCCAGCTCTACTCCGTGGCTTCACCGAAAAACCGGAGTTACTATTCACTTAAGTGAAAACTAATAATCGCGTAACTTCTCCGTTTTAGCTCAGTTTCTCCTGAAACTTGACGAGTGCTTATGTAATTAAATTACCACATAAACATCGTCAACAGAGAGTTTAGTAGCACTGTAAAAATCTCAGTCCTTACATATTTACACTGTTTCTCCTCTTCTTGCACTCTTTGAAATGTAAATTGTATCCTTTAATATGAAAGTTATACTCTTTAAAAGAAATTTGCACTCTTTTGAGAGATATTTACACTGTTTCTCCTCTTCTTGCACTCTTTGAGATGTAAACTGCACCATTTAAGAGATATTTACACTGTTTGAGAGATAGTTACACTGTTTCTCCTTTTGTTGCACTGTTTCTCCTTTTCATCCTCATCCTCCTTTCTCTCATCCTCATCCGCATCCTCTTCTGCCACCAGCCAGCTCTAGCGCGTTTTCGGCCACGTCCAAAACACGGAGCACGGGGAGAGCCGCGAGGGACGCACCCCAAACCAGCCGACAGCCGCATCTAGGGCGCGCTCCGGACGTGGGCGCGCTCCTCTCGAGACTCGGGTGTGAGTTCGGCACCGGTGAAGAAGAGGGGCAGTGGCCCCGGCGAAGGAGGGCAGCGGCATGAAGGGGGTTTAACGACGACTGCGGCGGAAAAGTTGGAGAAGGAAGAAGGAGGAGGACGACGAGAAAACAAAGGGGAAGAAGGAGAAGGAAGAAAAATAGAATAAGAAATGGTATAAATTTTACCGAAATAGTGCAACGTTCGCCTAAAGAGTGTAACTCTCATCCAAATAGCGTAATTTCTATCTCAAAGAGTATAACTTTCATATAAAACATTGCAAAAATTCTTTAAAACAGCGTAATTTTATTTTGGCAGTGCAATTTCATCTTTTTCTTCCTTCTTTTATGATTTTTGGTCTTTCCTGTAAAAAAAATATATGCTTTATTTTAATTTTTTATTATTTCTTATTTTCTTTCTCTATAATTTTTTTTTGTCACAACCTCTCCCTTGCCCTCTATCGCAACCATTGCCCTCGCGAGAGTGTAACTATTTTTCTCTTTTTTCCTCGCCGGCGTGCTTTTGGACCCTGAGAAGCACTTCCTTTTTGTCACCGGTGGCGGCGGTGGGGATAGTGAGTGGAGGAGGGTCGAAAAGGAAAAAAAAAAGGGTCTCGGTGCGGCCTCGGCGTGGTCGGAGGCGAGGGGGAAGGAGCATGCACGGGCAAGAGCGAGGGCATGAGGAGCAGAGGGGGGGGGGGGCATTTCCGCCTCCGCCTCCGCCTCCGCCTCCGCCTCCGCGGACTTCTGCAGCAAGAAAAAAAAAAGAACATGAGAAAAAAGAAGGAGAGAGAAAAAGGTATAAGGGTATTTTGGTTGGTTTGCAGAAAATTCGGACCGAATCTGCAAAATCGAAAAAGGCGGCCCAGTTTTGCAAAAGGTCAAAGTTTGTGGATTTTTTATGCAAATTGGCCATTAAATTAATTCATGATTTATACTCAAATTTGAGAGTGCTGGTTGTGTGAGGGAATAAACAATCAGACGCCTGATTTCTATTTCAGGCGCCTAATTCATGAAAGTGGAAATTGAGCTGGCGTCTGGGCTAAAGACGGGTGCAGCTACGATGGATTTGAGTGCCTGAACATGAGAACTGAGAATTTGATTCTGTAGCTATACTCTTTGTTGACGGTATTTTGTGTGTAATTTAATTACATAAACACTCGTCAAGTTTCAGAAGAAAACGAGTTAAGATGGAGAAATTACGCAACCTTTACTAATCACTTAAAGTGAATACTAACTCGAGTTTTCCGGAGAGGCCAATGAGTGAAGATGGCTTCGGGTGCGTATTGGACTCCGTTTATAGTGATCCAATCGCTCATTTTCAACGGTTCGACTGTTCTGAACCCAATGGCACTGCTGGATTTGGATTTTGATGCACGATTTTTGAGAAAAAGAATTTTTTATCGCAATAAGAATTTTTGGTAATTGGAGAGAGGATGGCTTTCGTCGCTAATCGATGACCAATTCGAACTAAACAAAATTGTGAGTTTGATGTCCTGGTCGTGCTGAATGCGCTGGCACCATCCGTTCACAAATCCAACTGACAAATCTCCTGATATCGCACGAAGATCGAGAATGGGTCGAAAGTTAGCGAAATGGAAAATCTGCAAAACATCCTATATTTTATATTCCGTTTTGCGTAAAATCGAACGTTGAGGTGCGTACGCGCGAAATGCACGCGCTGTGAGGGACTCGGTTGAAAATATCGCACTTTGGAGAACTACCATGCAATTTACACTTGATACATATATAAAGGTATGAAGGTTTCATGCATGAAACCCTAACCCTAGTTGTATCTCCTCCATCAGCTGAGCTTAGCCGCCTCCCTCGTTTCCCCCGCCCTCGCCGCATACACCACAACTGCCTGCGCACGCTGTCGGCCGCTGGAACCGGCCGTTTCTTTCTCGAAGCACTGTCATCATCCTACTTTCACCACCTTTGTCCGAGCTGCATCTTAGAGGGGCCCCTCACCTTTGGGCTCCACCCCTAGTCGTGCCCTTAGCTCCGGCGACCCTCCCCCGCTGGTCGCCGCCGTCCATGCACGCTGCCACCGTCGCCCTTAGCAGCTTGCGGCCAAGCCATGTAGGCTCCAGCCAAGGTCATCTCACCTACTGGCCCGCACGCCGCCACCGCTCAGGGCCACCTTGGCCACCCTCCTCCGGCCTCCGACAACCGCCCCTGCCGGTCGCCGCCGTCCCCGCGTGCCGCCGTCACCACCTGGGTGACCTGCGGCCAACCTAGAGCAAGTGCGGGCCGAAGTGTGTCACCCCCTTGCCCCGCGTGCCACTGCCGCCTAGGGCCGACCACGTCGCCTCCCTCCAGCCTCCGGTGAACCACCGCCGTCACCCCGCAGCTTCCCAGCCGCCACGATGGCCACTATGACTAGCTGAACCCGAGCCGAGCCCGCACGGGCTCGGGTTGCTCTAGCGTTGCCGCTGCTGCCTTCCGTCGCCGGCCGACCCGCGCGCCGCCTCCCCTGGGTCAACTACACTCGGCTGGCGCCAGCGCCTCGGCAGCCGGAGCCCCTTACTGGCCGGAACTAGCCAAAGCCTCCCTTGGTCCCGTGCGGCTAGGGCATTGTTGCCTGCCGTCGCTGCCGCCTCTCATCGCCAGTTGACACGCGCCCTGACCTCCCCGCACTGACCGCACCTACCTGCCGCCGGCATGCCCGCCGCCCGGCCGCCGCCGCCGGCCGTGCCCTAGCTTTCCCCAGGCCGATAAGCTTTATTAAGCCATTTTTCTGCATTATTTCTAGTTTAGGTCATTGTTCAGGCGACCCGAGGGCACCCTGATGCTTCTGGAGGTGAGCACGATGATCCTGGTTCAGTGCCGACCGACGCGCGCGTCATCGCCAGCCATGGCCGCCGCCCGGCCGCCGCCACCAGCCATGCCCTAGCTTTCCCCAGGCCAATAAGCTTTATTAAGCTATTTTTCTGCATTATTTCTAGTTCGGGTCATTGTTCCGGCGACCTGAGGGCACCCTGATGCTTCTGGAGGTGAGCACGATGATCCTAGTTCAGTGCCGATCATCGTGATCACCTTCTTTGGGGTCAACAAGCCCCTGGTTTGCGAGATAAGTGCAGTTTACGCATAGTACGCGCGGTTCGCTGAACTTTGAGTTGCTCCCGCGCCTCCCACAGTGGACGGCCATGCTCCGGATCATGAGCACGACCTCCGGCACGTCGAGACCTATCAACGTGTGTCTCGGCCAGCCTCGAAAGCCCTCGGTTTGCGGTATCGAGCCGAAAAACTCCGAAAATCACATAAAATAATGTGATTCTACGTATTAGTGGGGACTTTTATGCGATTGTGACTTCGTGGCTGCTTTAGGCAGTTCATGTGGGCTGCGGGTGACCTCTGGACTGATTGTCCAAGGTCTGATGCCCTTCGTGGAAATCGAATATCGATTTTTGTGCGTTTTTCAGCGAAATTCGCCGGCAAAATGCGATTTCGGTTTGGATTGCATCCGACGGTGTTAGAATGCCCTGATTTTGTGGCTGAGCCTTGTCGGCTGGTCACCATAGTCATCTCGAGAGTTCGGAGATGACGGGTGGGCGACGGTGGGTTCTGGTGTCGAAATTAACACTTCCGGAAATCCAGACCCGAACAATTATCTAACGATAATTGTTTGGGTGTGTGATCTTATGTTTGCTGCCAAGACATCCAAACGATGGGTTTTGTAGCAGCGGGTGACTCATGATGCGAGTCGGTAAGTCCCGGGATACTTCATGGGTCCCGACAGAGTCCCGGTGCGATTTTTGGGACTTCCGGCGAGTTACGGTAATGGGCTTTGGGACACCGATTCCTATGGGTTTAAAGGTGGGATTGTTTAGTGTTTCTTATATGTGGGTTGGATTCTAACCCGGTGGACCCTCCGTAGGTTCGGCTGACGATCTTTCACAATCGAGAGACATGCGCATTATTCATTCATGTTGGTACTTCGACCCGAACTCGGTACAGTGGTGCACGCTCAGTGACATTCTCTTCACCCTTTCTTAGACCTGACAAACGGGCGGGTTGGGTAACCCGCGGGTGGGTTATTGTACCCACGAGTTACTTGGGCATGGGTAAAATTTACTCACAAACTTTTGGGTAGCCAACATCATTACCCATACCCACTCGCGGGTGGGCGGGTGGGTATGCGCGTTACCCGCAAATTTTTTTCTTTTTTTTCTCTTATAATTTTTAAATGCAAAATACATATATATAAGTTTTTAAAATATAGCATAACTCATTATTTAAAATATCATAACATACAATAAAAATATTTAAAGTTTTAGAGCTTAAAAATTTCGTAATATAAAAGACGCGATAAAAAATTAGAGTTAGAATTTATAGAATGAGTAAATAAAAATATATATTTTTTAATTAAGAAAATATATTTTGTAATTAAAAAATATATGTGCGGGTACCCGTGGGTACCCGCGGGTTACCCAAAATGCCCACAGCTTAATGGGTTCCCACCCGTTTTACCTCTAATTTTTTGGGTTGAAAAAGTTGGTACCCATACCCGCAAATTTGCGGGTAACCCGCGGGCACCCGCAAGTATGGGTCGAGATTGCCAAGTCTACCCTTTCCTTAATATCACTTTGCATTTTATATGTTGAGCCTAGCACCCTTATTATCTCTTTATTGCTCTACTTGGTTAGTTTGCATATCTAGCATCATAAGTTAAAAGTAGAGCAGGTTTGTGATTATATGTGAAATCTATGACCTATTCGGTCAGTTCTTTGTTTCTAATATTGTGGCCTATTCAGTTGGTTCATTGCATCTGGTATTGTGACCTATTCGGCCGGTTCATTGCATTTGGCATTGTGACCTATTTGGTCAGTTCAACTACTTGGTGACCTACACGGTCGGTGTACCCTGAGGGGCAGGATTGTCAGCTAGTTGCTGACGGTTGGCTATTGAGTATATCAACATTGATCGCCCAATACTCGTACGCATTTCACGAACACCAGCGGTCTGATCCATCGCTAGGAGGTGTTCTTTTCTGGAAAAGTTGTTGGACATGCCAACCCATGAACCTGGCAACCTAGTTTGGGTTATATGCAGGTAGAGTGGCAGTGGCACAAGCTTGAGGTCTGCGGACCGATATGGCAGGTTTTTGATTGGGTACTTACTTATCGTCTGGTTGATGCATACATACAGTAGCGGTAGTGGTTTATATATATCATGTTTCCTTTTATCATTACTACTGTATTACCGTTGTTGATACTCTTAGTTATCCTCCTTGACTGGTGAGTACCCCTCGCCCTCGTCGGCTTGCGGTACCCACTGGGAGGGGAGACATATGTACATGTTCTCACCCCCCACCTCCTCTCAGGTGACGTTGCTGGTCCGAGTCGGGACGATTCGTGAGGCACGCGGTTAGTGGTCGTAGAGTGCTCCGGCCCGGTGAATCACGGTTTAATTTCTAATCTATTTCTCCCGCTTAGACATTATGGTTCAGTTGGTTCTATGTTATTTGGATACACGTGGTTTTGTGAAATTAATAAAGTAATGGTTTTCATATGAAATTATAAAAATAGTTTTCTACCCCTCGTGGTAGCATATTTTTAAAGAAAAAGGGTTTCCGTGTGGAAAACAGTTTTAAAAAAGGTTTTTTGGTTTTCATGAATCTTAGTATTTCAAAATAAGTTTTTGGGTGGAAAATGTTTTAAACTGATAGATATAGAATTATAAATATCATATGGTAAACTTGTGATAGAATGAATGTGATGCGGTGATTGTATGTGGATGATTATACTATGTGGTTGTATCTTGTACTTGTGTGACGTCGTGCAAATATAGGAGAGACTATGTCCGTGTGAACAGCGGATTCCTATATTTGTGGCGGATCTTCCGTCCTCTAGGGTCAAGACTTTCAAAAAACAAAAATTGGGCACTTCCGCATCGATTTTAAAACCAAAAGGGATCCCGGGGTGTGACACTGAAAGTTTAGCTGGGCACCATAAACTTGGCGTAAATACAGTGATGGATTAATTGGGAATTTGGATTGTTGAGACTCTATTCGTGTGAACAGCGGATTCCCTATATTTGTGGCGGATTTGACGTCCTCTGGGGTCAAGGCTTTCAAGAAAAAAAATTTGGGCACTTCCGCATCGATTTTAAAACTAAAAGGGACCCCGGGGTGTGACACTAAAAGTTTAGGTGGGCACCATAAACTTGGCGTAAATACAGTGATGGATTTAATTGGGACTTTGGATTGTTGAGGGGTTTATGTGCTATTGTAGCACTCCTACGTAAAGGCTCTTCACCAACCAACCCTAATCCTTTTCCTCATTTCCCTTTTCACTCCCTCTCCATCTTCTTCCTCTTTCTAGAAGGAAACAAACTCCACTTTCCCCATTGATGGAGTTTGGAGATCCAATTCATTGGAGACTTGGGGGAGCTCAGGTTGGTGAAGGCAAACCTCTCAACGCGTTTTTCTTGTCTAGAAGGTGGAGAGGTGATGAAGAACTTTTGAGGTTCTAACTTCTTTAGAACTTTTTTTAGAGTTTTTTTGAGTTTTTAGGAGATCAAGGATCACCCCTTAAAAGAATCTAAAAGAAGGTGGGGAATATCATTGAAATTGATCTTATCTCTTCTTTAACTAAAATTTTATTTGACTAATAGCGTGTATTATGGGTATTAAGTAAACTAATTAAATGTATTTTAGTTTCATGCTAGGAAATCTAGTAGGTCAAGGTAATGTATGAACATTTGACCTAGAGGAGAATAGGGTTTCAACCCTTATGGTGTTAAAAGTAAAATATTTGACGTGTTAGGCATTATAGGACATGAATGTATAAATGAAAAAAATGCATTTATATGCACGATTGGGTACCATGTGAATCTTCAAACATAGGGAATAAGTGTGGCCTTTAATCCAGGTTGGAACCTAAGGTGTGAAAATAGTGGCATTGAATCTAGGATGAAACTTAGGGTATGAGACATAGGCGATATGTGAACTCTAAGGTAAACTTGAGCTAGAGGATAAGAGAATGATAAATGAATAATGTGGATAACTAAAAGTCATGAACTTAGAGTGAAATGATGATATGTGTGACCTGTCCAACTTGGGAGATGTCGATCTCCCTCGACACTTAATGTTGCAAAGGGAGATACTTTTCCTCTCAACTCTCAATGGTACTTGGTGATGTTCACCAATTAGAGAGAAGTTCGATCTCCCTCAACTTTCCATGGGATGTGATAAGAAAGTAAACCAAGCTAAAAAGTTTATAAAAGTAACGAAATGGAATGAGATGAATGTATAGGCTAATGACATAGTAAACCATTGTTACATATTGTATATACATTAAGGCATTGTATAGGTTGGTATATGTTCCGCTTCGTGTGGGTAGAGAAGACCTTACCCATTGTGTGGGTCTATTGCACATGCCCGAACGGGTCAAATTGGCAGGACAAGGAGTAACATCAATGCTTCTAATAGCACCAAGCACTCAACGCTTGTGGATTTTTAGCCTTTGGATCAGTGAGTTGAATGATTTCCCTAAGATTTAGTGGTGGTTGGTGGAATAGTATAATTTAAAAGGTAAAATTGGCCAATGGGCGATTGTGGTGGCTGGTGGAATAGTACAACCCAAAAGGTAGAAATGGTCAATGGGCAAGGTGTGTTTAAAAGACTTAGGCCCTGTTTGGCCAAGCTTCTGAAAAAGTGATTTCTGAAAAAGTGATTTTGGTTTAGAAAAGTGATTTATGTTAAAAGCTGTAGAGCGTTTGGCTGAGTCTGATAGAAAAGTGATTGTGCTGAAGTGATTTTAGANGTCATCACCATTTGTTTGAGATTCATCCAGCACAAGATTTGTGACTTCATGATCCCTCAATCTTTTCGATCGAACCATTGTTCAAAATCTAAAAATGTAGTAGCATATTCAGAAATTTCATAGCAGATTAAAAGTTAAAAAAATTCAAAAAATTCATTTATCTAAACCTATATTATATTAAAACTCACCTAATACAAGACATCACTACTACAGGTACAAGATTTAGTAGCGACAAATGTCGCCACCATAGGCCAAATTGTCGCCACGAAAAACGTTTTAGTGGCGACAATTTGTCCCACTGAATAACATATATGACACAAAAATTTACAACAGCCTCAAAATCAACCACAATAAAATGTGTTTTTCCTGTAGAGAGCAACTACTAGAGCTAACTTACTAGAGCTAGGAACTCGAACTCGCCGAACGCTTGGAAGATCTGGATCTTGAACAGGATCTGCAAAAAGAATTGGAGAAACGACGGCCAAATCATTATCGGTTAAACAGAACAAAATTGCAAAGTTTTAGGCCTTGTTTGGAATTGCAAAGTTTGATCAAATAGTCAACAATTCATCATAATACCAATGAAATTAACTTGTGGATTAAACATAACAAAATTGATCAAACCTTCATACATAATATACAATGTTTTAATACTTATGTAAAACAACTTATTACTATAAAAACTTAAGCAGGCAAAGAGCAAAGTTTTTAATATTTCATACTTAATAGGTACCACCTTGATCAAATAACAATCGCGACAACCCCCGGGCCAAGTGTGAGCAACTATTTGCCAGGATGGCTTGCATAAGGTAATTAAGCTCATCTCAAATGCTTAATTAGAATAATCTACTTGTAATCTCTTTGTCTCTCAATAGCCTGGCAGCAACAGTTGATTGCATGCTGCCTGCTGCTGGTGCTGCCTGCAGCAGCAGCCCTGCTGCAGCTGCTACTGCAAGAATTTCCTGCAGTAGCAGTAGCAGGGAAGGGGAATAGGAAGGAAGGAAGAGAACGGAAGAGAAAGGAGAAGAAAAGAAAAGAGGGAAGAAGGAAAAGAAAGAGAGAGAGGATTACCTAATGATTTTCTTAAAATTTAAGCAATCGTCAAGCTGCGTGAAAATTTAACTTGATCTAATAACTGTAAAACTACAGATACATATTAACAATATATATATAGAAGGTCGAATTTCTGTTTCTTTATACAAAATCATTTGTTTGATGATCAACAAAGTATACTCACCTTTTAATTATGAATGTGAGTCTTAGATCCCATTGACTGAGCAACAACTTCCATACTCAACAAGACAACTTTTGCTAGTTTGCGTGATAGAAAATGAGTTTGATGTTTCACATTATCCTGTCAAAATATTCAAAAATCATATCGCAGTGAAAAATATATTCAATATGTCAAATATATGCAGTGATGAAGAATCATAATGTGGCAATATGGTGGATTTTATCATGCAACTAAGAGAATCATAAAAGAATAGAGGTACTGTTTATTAAATTACTTGATTGGGAGTGATGAAATAGAAATTATAAGTGAATCAAGTAGAACTAACGATTTCAAAGGTACTAGGCTTCAAGATGAAAGATGCCAATACATATAAGTCCAACTATATATAATAGTAGAATCCAGAGAAATCTAATTAAAATTTGATGAAACGAATAGAATAACACAAGTTATCAAAAACTGAAATTCATTTGGCCTTGATGACAAGTTCTTTCATTTCCAAAACAAATTTAGAGCATTTCAATCTATAAATAACACAAGTTATCAAAAATTGAAATTCATTCTTTGCATGATTTACACATATAGAATAACAAGCAGGCGTACAAAGACTTGATGACAATCTATGTTATTAAGATCAAAATACCATTTGGCCTAATAACTGCAAAACTGCTACAAGATGATCCTAATCAAACTTTCAATGCTCTCTTTTCAAGCTGATGGTGACATGTAGAGACTTCCTTATCCTACATTGCTATAACAACGAAAACCCCTTACCAGGTTAGCGCAAAGGTACTAGGCTTCAAGTAGAACTAACGATTTCAAGCCATAAAGATGAAGTTGCTAAAACCGAAGTTCATTTAAGGAATCAAAAGACTCAAGTCAAGTGGGTTTGTTATATTAAGCAAAGTGGAGGAAAAAAGTTCTCAAGTTTGAAAATAGAAGTTGGAAATTGAAAAATCTTTACCAGGGAATCCATGATTTAGATGAGTCTCATACAAGTTTTGGTTCATGTATCAGAATGCAGAAATAAGAAAGATAAATCAATTACTAAGTTCCAGTTGTTGGCTGTTGGCTGTTGACTGTTAACTGTTGACTTGTACTTACCAAGTCCAAGTGCCTCTGAACCCTTCATGATCCTCAGCCTCCGGCAAAAGTCCGTGAACATCCTGAAATTCAAACAATCGAGAAAAAAAAAATCAGTAAAAAAAAATCAGTACTCAAGCATCACTGAAATGCATACTCAAATTGAAAAGTTATATAACATCAATGTCGTCCTTACTTTGCAGAAGAATTGGTGTAATAGAAACGGATCGATAAATTCCAAGAACTGAGTATTGAACTACACAATATTACCCAATTGAGTATGTTACTATGAATAAGACTTCTTATCATTCGCTTGGTAATCCAATTATATAACAACCAGCTTCAACAAAAAGAATAGTGGCCAATACTGAAAAAATGAATGCCGACTTGAATAAATCAACAGATTAGCATAGCAAATGGCATCTTGCTCCAAGCCAGGAAGAAAATGAAGAGGAGAAGGGCACCTTCTAGGGGTCTTGCTTATGTACCAAGGCCACTAAAAAAATGAAGTTTGAGGGTTTCATCTTAGCCATCAATTTTTTTTCTTTGATGGAAATTTAATCTAATACAAACTGCTATGCGCTTTCCAATTCTCAAATCCACTTATTACTAATTTTTTTTCTTATCAAGTTTAAGGTATAGAAGCTACAAAGCCAACAACTTAGACTCCAACCTCGTTTGATCAGAAACCTACTTATGCATTCAGCTTAAGCAACTAAAGCACTTCACAGTCAAGTGAATGAGAGGGTGATCACTCGTGTGATTTGGGGTTTAGGGGTTTTTTTCCCTGTACATATTATTTACCCCTTTTTAATTTGTCAAAAGACTAAATAATCCAACTATTTACATACAACATATACAATAAGTAAGGGTATAATAGTCCAAAAAAAAAAGATAGTGCTTGTTGGTGAAAAAAGGAAGAGGGAAGTAATGGCGCGATGTATGAAAACATTCTGCAGCGACATTAGTCGCCACTAATGGTCTAACTTCTTTCTTTTTGTTGTAGTGCATCTTAGTCAAGTGAATGTCTAAAAAAATAATCCATAACAATTATAAGTATTGTGAAAATCTTATACTAATTATTTTGATGTAAGCAAACAGAATCTAAAAGGTAAACAAAAAAAAGAAAGCATATAATACTTTAATGCCATAATGAAAAGATGATACGTTAATGCCATAATGAAAGGGTCACAAAAGCCATATCAAAGACTATTCTCTCCTTCAACATCTGTTCTTGCCCAACTTGCACAATTATCTAATTGGTTAGCATCAATAACATTAAACGGCATGCATTGAGTGTATGTCTGATCATCATCATCCTCTCCTTGCAATGTTGTTCCCATATCATACAAGTCTCTTGGCTTTGTTATAAGAACATAAGACCATTCTTCATTCTTCACGTCTTGAATATAGAAAACTTGTTTTGCTTGAGATGAGAATATGAATAGATCATCTTTCAATAAGTGCCAAGTGTGCATTAACTTAGAAAAATTCACAAGAACAAAGCCATTTGTATCCTTTTTCATTCCTCTTGGTGACCTAATATCAACCCACTCACAACGAAACAAGACGACCTTAAAGTTTCCATAGTAATCTAACTGAAAAATATCTGTGAGTTTGCCATAATAATCTTGTCCTTCTGCTTCAACCATCACTCCAGAATTCTGGGTTTTTCTTAATTTCTCACGATTTTTTGTATGGAATCTAAACCCATTAATAACAAAGCCACTATATCTCTTAGCGACATTATTTGGACCTCGGGCAATTGCAATAATTTCCTCTGGGCAATTGTTCTCGGCCATCTTTGGAACCTAACATTTTTAGTAGAGGAAATGTCAAGTAACTTTCTGTATTTAATATAATAATATAATATACTTAATCAAGAATAAAGTATATGATTCGCATGAGTATCTTGATATTGTTACTTAATCCTTATATTTTCACGAGTATCTCAATTTTTTGTGCTAACCTTTGTAAGAAGCCAATTAGAAAAATTTTCAACCAGCCATTTATGCTCGATACTTGGGTTAGCTCGAATGTTACGATTTGCTCTTCGCTGAGCAACCAAAAATTCACTGCATGACAATTGATAAAGTTATATATGTAGAATACATTGAGAAAGTTAAAGTCAATTATATAATGAAAAAGTTATAGTGATATTTCACCTACGATAGGAGGATATCTTATCACAATGGAGTAACACATAACGATGTGCTTGCAATAGAGAAATTTCATCAAGAATAACACTCTCAAACTGTCCTAGAACTCGTCCACTAGATGAGAACATATAATCATCTGCATTATGCACATTGTCATAGTTTCGTTGCGGTCGATTGAAAATTGTCTCCACACCTTCAAGATACCTCGAACAAAATGTCAAACACTCTTCGGCAATGTACCCTTCTGCAATAGAGCCCTCAGGTTGAGCTCTATTGCGTACATATGACTTTAAGCGTACTAAATACCTTCGATCAGAAATACAGGATGAAGATATAATATAATCTGATAATGTCAATAATATTATTCAAGATATTAAACCTAACAAAATTAAAATTCGTACCTCTCAATTGGATACATCCATCTATAGTGTACAAGCCCACCCAATTTTGCTTCAGATACTAGATGAATTACTAGGTAAACCATTACGGTGAAAAAACTGGGAGGAAATATTTTCTCCATGAGACAAAGTGTCAGTGCAACTCGAGATTGTAACCGATCAAGCTCCTCAATGTCGAGAGCCTTTAAGCATAATGCTTTAAAACAAGATGATAACTCCGAAACAATAGCAACAACTGCTACTTGCTTGGGCATAGCAACCCTCAAAGCTATTGGTAGGATGTCTTGCATCAAAATGTGACCGTCATGAGACTTAAGGTTTGTTAGTGTGCGTTCCTTTAGATTTACACCACGTGAGATGTTAGAGGCATAACCATCTGGAACTTTGAGATTCTTCAAAACAGTTAAGAAAATGACTTTTTCATCAGCCGACATAGTATAACATGCAACAGGCAAATGAGTTTTATTATTAGGCAAAACCTCAGGATGGAGGTCATGCCTTATACCTATATCTTTCAAATCAAGACGTGCTTTTAAGTTGTCTTTAGTCCTTCCAACAATATTCAACATAGTACCTACAAGATTATCACACACATTTTTTTCAATATGCATTACATCTAAATTGTGTCGAAGAAGATTATTCTTCCAATAAGGTAGATAAAAAAAGATGCTTCTTTTTTTCCATAGTTGTTGATCTACCCTATGTACTCCATCCTCATCCAAGTTTTGAGGACCGTTGATGAAATCGTCGGCATCCTCAAAGACTGCAACATGGCTTGTATTGTTATCCTTTTCCACTAGCTCTTCATTAATAACGTTACGAACTTCCTCTCTTGCCCTTTTCTTAAACTTAGCACCTTTTCCATATTGAAAGTTGATGCCCTCTAGTTGCCTAAGAGTGTCAATTCTCGATAGTGTAGTTGGAGCAGACCGCAACTCTATAGAACCATCAAAGTCATCCTTTTTAAATCGAAATGGGTGGCTTTCTTCTAACCATCTACGATGGCCCATATAGCAAAATTTTCCTCCATGCTTTAGCCAACGTGAATGAGTTGAATTACCACAACAAGGACAAGCAATTCGTCCTTTAGTACTCCAACCAGATAAGATTGCATAGGCAGGAAAATCATTGATGGTCCAAAGTAGAGCAGCCCGCATGTTAAAGTTTTGCTTTGTGAAAGCATCAAATGCATCGACACCATTCCACAATATTTTCAATTCATGTATCAAAGGCTGCAAATAGACATCAATATCATTGCCTGGACCCTTCTCACCAGGGATAACCATAGATAGTATTAATGCTGATTTTTTCATACACAACTATGGTGGAAGATTATATGGGATCAGCATAACAGGCCACGTACTATATGTGGAGCTCATTGTTCTAAAAGGGTTAAATCCATCGCTTGCTAGTCCGAGTCTAATACTACGAGGATCAGAAGAAAAATCTGGATGGTGATCATTAAATGATCTCCATGCTAAGGCATCAGCTGGGTGCCTTAAGATTCCATCCTTTGTACGGCCTTCTTCATGCCATCTCATGGAGGAAGCCATCTTCGACGACATATAAATTCTTTTTAATCTTGGAATCAGAGGAAAATACCGCAATATTTTGGCCGGCTTTTTCTTCTTAGTCGTATCTTCATCCTCTCCTAAAGTGTCATCTTCATCTTCTTTATTCTTTAACCACCTTGAAGATCCACATACATGACAAGTTTTTTCGTTTATCTTGTCATTCCAATATNGTTGTATTAAAATGTATAATCAAAACCACAAGATACAAGTAACTAAATTTTATAAATGGAGCTACAGTCAAGTAAGAAATAAGATTATAAAGCAAACTTCTCTCCGAACGGAACCGATGATGAACTTACCGCAGCAAAAAGAAATATGCATCAGATAGGGTATTGGCAGTGAAAAAGAAATGGAATTAATGCTTCAAATTGAACAAGAAGTGTGCAAAAAAAAAAGCAGATTCTACAAATGAAAAAAAAATATAGCATATGAGATGGGCCTCCTCTTCGACCACAACCACTCAATTTCCATCTTGATTTTGCTAAGTTCATCATCATGATGCAGTCCCGATGCAGATCCGACCAAGCCGGCGGGATCCGTCTTTGTCGGATCCCGCGGGCGCTGACCCGAGCTCGGATCGAGGTCAAAGGTGGATCCGGGGCCGGATCCGGCAAAACCGGACCCCGTCGGCGCCAATCCAGCCAAGTCGGCGAGATCCATCTTTGCCGGATCTTGCCGGCGTGATCCACGCCCAGATCTGGCTCAAAGGCGGATCCGAGGCTGGATCCGGCAAAGCTGGAGCTCGCCGGCGCGGATCCGGCCAAGGCGGCAGGATCCGTCTTTGCCGGATCACGCCAGCGCGGATCTAGGGTCGGGCGCGGATTAGGGAGAGAAATCAAGAGAGGGAGAGAGATAATCTGTATGAAAAAAAAAAACACTCTCCTTGAAAAAAAAAAAAAGAGAGTACCTTGGAGGTTCGCCGGAGAAAAACTCGCCGGAGAAGAAACTTGCCGGTGGAAAACGCGTCGCCGGAGAGGAAAAAAGGAGAGAGATGAAGAAGAGAGGGAAGGAGAGGGGAGTGATTAGATGAAGAAGAGAGGAGAGGAGAGTGTTTTTTTTTTTTTGGGAGTAGGAGTGGGAGTTGGCTGTGAGAGTAATAGGAGAGTAATAAGAGATATATTATTAATTATAAAAGGATATGATAGAATTGTAATGTTTGTTTAAGGGTAATTTCGGTATTTTAGTAAAAAAATTTAAGTTGTGAAACAGCTTGTGCGGGAATCTGTTTTGGAAAAGCAGGTTTTTTCAGCTTCTGCTTTTGGAGGTTGAAGAATCAGTTTTCAGCTTTTAGGAAGCAGAATCAGATTTCTAAATACCTTTACCAAACACTCTAGCTTGGCCTAAAAGTGATTTTCAGCTGAAAATCACTTTGCAAAAGCTTAGCCAAACAGGGCCATAAACCTACTTAGTATAAGCAATTTCCATCAGAATGAATTGGTGTGAATCAAATTTTGGACCGCGTTCCTTTGGCCCTAACTTCAGCTACCACACATATAATATAGACTTTTTTATCATGAGTCTATGCATTAATGACTATGCACAATATCTTAATTTTTCATAAGAATTTTTATGAACAACCCACATCTCATAGCCGCAGCTAAATACAAATACACTTACATAGGTGGTCTCCTCCAAGGATATGTGTATGTAGAGTCACATCTCTAGAAAATTACCGCCTTAGATTCCATTAGATATAAGCTCAACCTCAATCACTATACAGAGTACTACTCACCGTAGGGATGATAGTAGAGCTAAAGCTCTTATATGTAGACGGTAGAAAGTGCTCTTTGGCCAATCTGACAGCTTCTTTTTACCACATTGAACCTTTATAAGCAAAATCTCATCCCCCTCGATGACTCCAGATCTTTAATCCTATTTAGGCCTTTCAACAAGGAATATGCAAGATTCTGCTCAAATTTGGTAACATTCAAAGAAATATCATCATGAGTAAATAACCATATAACAGACTTTTGTCTTAACTTAATATGTTTGCTAGACTTAGATTTATCAATTTCTTTTTACAAAAATCTATTATAGCTTGAGTGTCACGCCCCGCCGTCCTTTCCCCAATTTGGTGGAAGAAATCTCGCACGGGCGCATATGCCAAACCCGCCGAACGGACAGAGTTGTCCTTGTTTGCTCGCCCAAGGCGTCGCAATCAATACAAATTCAAGATGTTCCAAACAGGAACCGAATTCATACACGGATTGTATAAGGAAAACATCATAAACATAAACCAATATGCTATTATAAGCATTCACATTTCATTCACTTATTACGTTTTTGGTTCATTCTTTTCAAATACAATCAAGTTGTTATTATAATTTTCTTTCATTCTTTTCATTTCAATTTCCCTAAGCTATCTAGTAGAG
Source organism: Ananas comosus (assembly GCF_001540865.1). NCBI lineage: Eukaryota > Viridiplantae > Streptophyta > Magnoliopsida > Poales > Bromeliaceae > Ananas > Ananas comosus. Next base: position 5,234,012 of record NC_033638.1, read on the forward strand.
GATATTTCTATCCTGGTCACCATGGTAGGGCGCTATCTACTGAGCTGCGCTCTTTCCATGCGCCGCCGCGCCGCTCATGTGTGGATTTGAAAATTATAGGGGTGAGAACTATAAATATAGTTCCCAGTGGGTACGGCCACCCAAGGGAAGAGCTCGATCCACCAGGTCCAAAGGAGGCAACATAAGTAGGTTAGTCCAACATATAAATATATGACTCAACTATGTGCAAGTAATTAAACATCCATACTTATGCCTCAACTAAATGCGATAATAAAAATCATGCAAGTAGATCTACCTTTCTACTTTCTATTTCACTATCCACCTCATTCCCAATCCGCTCTAAGGTTCTTTTATCTTAGCCAAGCTATACCACCCGACTCAGTTTTGAGTCAATCATTAGCAAACTACCGCTCATATCCAGGCCTGAGGAGAAGGACGTCTCACATATACCTCAGCCTTAAATCCACTCGACTATAGGTTATCCGTAGAATGAGGGAATACCAACATACCCTTGACCCAACTCATTTATCCGGCGAGGAGAACCACAAACCCGCAATCATATATCACTGTCGGGCGAGGAGAACCACATACCCACAGTCATATATGATTCACTGCCAGGCGAGGAGAACCACATACCCGTAATCATATATGATTCACTGCCAGGCGAGGAGAACAACATACCCGCAGTCATTAAACGCTGCCGGGCGAGGAGAACCACATACCTGCAGTCATGCATCACTTGCCGAGTAAGGATAACCACATAGCCGCAAGTACCAGTCCTAGGGATTATGGAATCCATTTCCCAAGTCTCAAGGTTCAAATTCACCCTATATTATATATCAACCTTTCTAGGTTTATATTCTCATGTCCAAGTGGTCATCCTACTACTATATTCCATAACCTATGTTCAACAACACTAGGTCCTAAGTCTTTCCCACCTAGGTTCACTCGACTCTAGGTTTAATGGCATTCCAATACAAGTGTTCTTCCTACCACTACATTTCCCAATCTATGTTCAATGACACTATGTCACGCCCCGAGCCCGATCCTTTTTGGCCGGTTCGAGAGTGTGAAACAGACGCCGAATGGACAGAGCCTCCCCCGTCCGCCCAAGGCTCAACAACAGGTACAGATAGAGTATAGAAATTGCATAAGCGGAAGCATACACAATGGCTTGCACAAGGGCAAGCAATAGCCAAGAGTGAAAGTAAACAACTACACTTATAGAATCTATTACAACTTTGCATCATTTCTTTTTACATCTCATTTCATCCAAAATATAACTTTTGACATTTAAAGTAAATATGCCTTACATCATTCATTAAGGTAAGTTCGTCATCGAGGTACAAAAGATAATATAATAAAGGGTATGCAACTAAGGTAAATGAACAACTCGGGCGGTCTCTATCTAGGGCGCGATGCCCTTACCGCGATCGTCCGCCGGCACGCTGGGTCCCGGCTCTGAGGAAAAAGGGGTGTGAGAACTACAACGAAGTTCCCAGTGGGTTCGGCAACCAACCACGCCGACTATCCCACTAGGTCTAATCAGGCATAATAGAATAAAGGAAAGTAAGTAACCAACTAGCAAATGCACTAATATGCCTGAACAATATAAAATGATATGCTCAATATAATGCTCATGATGAATGCAAGGTCATAGTGTCAATACCCAATCTCTTGGCTAACCCATAGGTTTCGCCCTCAACAAACTCACCAACTCAAAATCCCAATATTCGGGGAGATACTCGCTACAACCCGATGGGACCGCCCACTGGGGAGATACTCGCTACAATCCAGTGATGTCGACTCCGGAGCACATCGCCCGAGGGGGAGCTACCACAACCTCGAGCAAGGACTAATGTGAGTACGATCAATCCTACATTCGAGGATTCCAAGTTCAATCCATTTCTTAACTTTAAGGGAGACTATGCTCAAATGACTCTTAACACTAAGGTTGAAGGTCATAATATCTCGGTCGTTCTTGTTCTTGCGTTCTTTGCTATCACCAATGTCATATACGCTATCAAGTTCTTGTACTCATGCCACATTTGTTTACTAAATGTTCTATATTCTTGTTCTCACGTCAAATGCCACACTTGTTTACTAAGTGTTCTAGACTCGTCGATGCCACTTGCTAAATCTATGTCATAGTGTCACTTTGGTTTACTAACCCTTCTAGGTTCTTGTCACAATCATGCATACATAGGATTTATAATTCTCACATTCCTTTAAACATTCAACATGCAATTGAATATACATTATGCAAATAAAAGCTCACAATTTAACCCTATTATGCAAAATGCTCAAGTATACTCATATGCTCAAAACATGACACTTAGACATAAAGAGATTTCCGATGTCCTTGGAATGCACCACCCACCTCGAGGGGTAGTAGTAGCAAGGTGTGAAGTCTCGTGCGCCACACGGACGTCGAACTCGTGTCCTACAACCAAAATAGTGCCAATTAGGCCCTATGTACATGAACTATTTCCCAACATTCTCGAATGCCTAAACGGAGTTGTCCAACGCGTTTAGAACACCCCCAATTAGGTTTCTACGGGTTCAATTTGTCCCCGAAAATCCTAGGACAAAAGCCCCAATTTTCAAACCCTAACAATGTCATTTTGGCATATTCCCTAGATTGATCTCATTGCTAAGCAAAAGATAGCTTAGAATCAACCTAGAAGCTTTCTAATACCATTCGTAACCCATTTGAACCAACCCTAGGGCATCTACTTTGAGCCCTAGTGATCCACCATGAGAGGGCTTTATGAAAACCATGGATTTCATGGTTCCATAGCTCCTCAAGGTTTCTAAATCTAGAAACAAGCTCAAAACCCTAAAACTTTGGATTAAAATCCAAACCCTAGACTCAAATAAGTGATTAAACTCACCTTTGTCCAAGCCCTAGCAAGCTCCTTCTTGTTGGAGAGCTTCTTGACCCTCCAAAACTCCAAAATCCCAAGCCTCACCACCTCCTCCTTCTCTTCTTCTTCTTCTTTTAGTTCTTTAGAGAGAAAGAGGAGAGAAAATGAGAGAGGAGTGTGTGTGTGTGTGGCTGCTGAGGGAGAGGGGTGTTTGGGGTGTTATAGTGTTGTAACAATTGCAACTAAACCCTCCCTTTCTTTTTATTTGCGCCAGACCTTACTGTGCTGTCGGGGGCCTCTTGTACCGGTACACGGGGTCTTGTACCGGTACAAGGCCAATTAGCAGGCCAAACCCGAGAGCTCGGTTCTCGGTTTCATCGGGCTTGTACCGGTACAAGGTCCCTTGTACCGGTACAGCGCCTGAAGCCCAGCCAAACCCGAGAGCTCGGTTTCTCGGTTTCGTCGGGCTTGTACCGGTACAAGGTCCCTTGTACCGGTACAGCGCCTGAAGCCCAGCCAACCCGAGAGCTCAGTTTCTCGGTTTCGTCGGGCTTGTACCGGTACAAGGAGACCTTGTACCGGTACAGCAATCAGAGCACTGTTCCGTGATGGTTGTACCGGTACAGCCATCACCTTGTACCGGTACAACAGCTCCAGAATGCTGTTTTTCGCTTTTCCTCGGCTCTATTTCGCGTCGGTCGATGCTAAAAGCATTATAAGTCTTTCCAAACTCATTTGTCCCCCTTCCAACTCGTTGGAATGCAAGAGGAACTGGTTCATCGCTTTCCTTCGATGCTTTAACCAATTTGGTCAAAGTTCGAATATCGTTTCCAGGTTTTGATACGTTACAAAAGGTGTTTCTTTTGGTGGAGCTTTGGGCTCATCTACTTGTGCAGAGTTGGTGAAGCCACACGANAATAATTCCTTATCAAACAAACAGAATAAAATTTCTATATTTAAATTAAGAAAATAAAAATGACCACATCCTTTTTCAAATCAACAGCATGCAAAGTGTTGAAAAAATAATAGAGTGAAGACAAGAAAAGAAAAATTAAACAATGGTCTACAAGGTTAGCTATTGTGATAACCTTGTAGACGACATACTTACCATACATGCACTAAATATATAAAAAAAAAAAAAAAAGGTATGAAGAAATCTAGAAAATATGCCAAGCAGCAAAACAATTCTTTATTCGCATATAATCAAATCAAATGTAGATAAATTGACCGACATTCATCAAAATCAACTGATATTGAAAAGTTTGGCGAAAACAGAATACTGACTGCGTCATTTTCCAAACGAGGACAGCACCAAAAGCACTTTCAGTCAAATCTTTATAAGCAGTGCACAAAATACTTCTACAATTCTCTGGAGCAGTTAACTATAACGATAAGCAATTGCTAGACAAAAATTTGGCAATGAATAGTAAAAAAGGACACAAATAGGCATTCACAATTTGGCAATGAATTGTGAATGCTCTTTTTTTTTTTCCCCTGCAATTGATCTAGTGTGCATCTAACCAAATTTTTTTTTCTTTTTTCATAAAAATATGAAGAAATAACATAGCCCCATCATCAATTAAAATTATTACTAATTATGAACAAAAATATATATAAAATCTACAATAATTATTTGCATCCAAAATTAATTTAGTACAATAGGAGTCCTAATTAAAGACACAAAAAACACCAATCAGATCACACATTTTAGACAAGATATATCACAAACTTCTTTCTCAATAAAAAAAATATGCTTACCCTAAAATAAAAAAAAATATGCTAAAATAAACACATAGTAAACTAACCTCCAATGTGGACTGCAATTATAGAATGATATCTTAGTCCATAGCAAGTAGCCAAAGGTTGTATTTTTCAGTTGAAGATTGCAAAAATCCTCCAATATGCATGCTTCGTACTTAAAAAGATTTAGCCCTAATTCTTGAGTGCCTTTGCTCTTCCCTTCAAAAGAGTAGAAAAATTTGTAAGGTAAGGAAGAGCACCCTAGAGATACAAAGAAAAAAAAATATTTTCACAAAATAAATAAATAAATAAAAGGAAGAGAGTAACTTGGAGAAGAAGGGGGTGGAAGCAGAGTTAGGGCAACTACAATCCAAAGCGAAAGCAGAGTCGGCGGCGACTGGAGCAGCGAGGGAGAGTCGGCAGCAACGGCGACAGTGACGACGACGGCAACGGCGACGGCAATGGCGACGGCCGCAGTGAGGGCGACGGCCGCGATGAGGGCGAATGGCGACGGCCGCGGTGAGGGCTAACGGCGACGACCTTTCCCTCTGTTTTTGCTAATAATAGAGGGAGAGGGATAGAGCTAGAGAGAGGAGGAGAATCTGGTGGTTTTGGGGGAAAAAAAAAGTGGGTTTTGTGGTTTCGGGGAAAAAATAAGTGGGTTTTGTGGTTTCGGGGGAAAAAGAAGTGGGTTTTGGAAGATTTTTTTTGCTCTGGACCCCAAGGCGCGAACGGGAAAAAGTTCCCGCACAGGAACTTGGCGACACGAGGCGTTACAGTCGCAATATTAACGACAGATGGTTAAAAGTGCCGACCCGCTACGCATGCATCGGCAAAAAAGCGTAGCTACAAGCTACTTTTTCTGTAGTGGTGGAACCTCAAAATCGTTGTCAAGTGAATCTTATAATATCCTCACATCAGAAGCCGATCCTTCTCAGCCCTACATATACAAAATGAAGATCAAAATCATAAGCAACCATAACATTTTATAACAAAGTTTGTTTTCTATTACGATATAGTTCTTACAAACTTGTCGAGATTTTTATACGAATATATATACCATCTATAACACCAATATGGTTCTGAAATTTGTAAAGAAAAAGCTATTAACTTTAGTATACTCATTCTTGTTGTTACATTTTATTATTAATATGAATTTTATTAACCTTGTATAACCTATACTTGCATTTATAGTTGTGCATGTGAATTTACCACTTCATTTAGTTTGCATTCATTGTGAACTTATATGTGAACCTACTTCAATAAGGTGAATATAATTAAGTTCATTTACGTATGTAAACTCCTATAGCACTAACTATGTAACCTATGGGTTTAATACTTTCGTAACCTATACTTTTTAGAGCCTATATATAGAGAGCTCTTTTTCTCTATTCAAACACAACTCAAAAAACTATAAAGCTATTTCTATTATACTTGAGAGAGAGAAGGTCAAAGAAAGGTGTTTCTTTTGGTGGAGCTTTGGGCTCATCTACTTGTGCAGAGTTGGTGAAGCCACACGATGAGGGTCGAGCCGTTGTATCCTGGAGGGGACAAGTCAGTGCTCTGCTGCATCGGTTCAAAGGCTTTGCCAACCGCAGAGGGCTTGAATCTCCTTAAAGAGAGCGAGATATCCGTGCCTCGGCTTGATCGACTCGTTGATATTTTTTAAATTATTTTGTAGCTAACCTCTATTTTTTGAATATTTACACCAACAATTCTCAATATTGAATTAAATATAAAAAATTTTAAAAAATCAAGAGTATCTCAAAATAAGAAAAAAAATTGAATTATTTTTTATTTTTGACCGGGTGATAGAGCATGGCAAACAAATAAAATCTCTACTGAGTTATGCAACTGCATACAACACTTGACGAAAATGTCGACTAGTAGTTTCGCCACTATGTTGAAACCGTTCTTGTAAAGTTCGGTTACTTACATTTTTTGTTAAGGTGTTTAAAAACAAAGCTATCTGCTTTTCAACGGTGACGTATCTTGTGTCACGTAGAAAACCTTTATCTTTCAAACATTTTATTAATGAATGAAAAATGTGAGTTTCTATTCAAAACTCTCTCTTACATCTAAGTTCATGACCCTGGAAAACTTTATTGACATAACATGCTCTTGTTTGATTTGAGGTGTGAATATGTGTTCTCGCTTGGTTATTTATTATAGAAAAAAAGGTATGTCACGAATTATCCTTTATCTTTTTTATCTTCGTCCAATAATCATAGTCTTCTTACTCTCTTCTCAAATAATTTTTATGTCATCATAATGGCTAATTTGATCGCTTTTGAGTGTATATATGAGATTCAAATTGCTCTCATGGATAATTTTGGAAAAGTTAGCAGTTAGTTTTATTTTTCAAAAAAGTAGCCAATTTTCAATCCCGCGAAAATTAAGTATTTATCCAAATATAAAAAAATAAAGTAAAATATTTTAGGGTATTCAAAATTTCATACCAATCTAATACAACATAATATAAAACTCCTTTTTAAATTCACGTAATTGCCAAACGGCCCCTAATAGGAAAAAGACAAGGCGGCGGAAATAGAGGAGAATGTGCTGGTCCGATATATCCGGATGATACTGATACCAGCGCTGTTCTCCGCCAACCAACCATCACTCCCGCAGCCGCAAGCCGAAACGCCATCATCATCAGCAAGAAGAAGAGGGAGAGCAAAACCTTCTCCTTTTTTTATGATCAAGAGATGGCGGTGCTCCGGATAGGGATGGCGGCCGTTGTTTCCGCCACGCCGCCCTCCGCCGCCCGCTCCCACCGCCGTTTCCTTCTCCATCGCCGCCGTTCCTCCGCCTGCGCCGCCGCCGCCGCCTTCCCCTTCTTCCCACGTCTTCCCTCCTCCGCCGGCCGCCGCCCCGCGCCTCCCGTCTTGGCTTCCGCTCCCGCCGTCTCCGCCGAGGCCCCTGCTCCTACCTCTGCCGCCGCAGGTTCCATTCCTCTGCTTCTTCTCCTACTTCTTCGTCTAGCTTATTATTGGCCATTTGCTCCACTCTTCTGGTGGTACTTCGTCTATGATGCTAGTGATGCGGTCTCTTGGTTTGGATTAGAATGCTTTGTGTGCAGGTGTCCAGTAACTGAATATTTAGTATCTTCTTGATTAGCCAAATTTGTCTAAATTGAGTTTGATATTCAAAGAGTTTGGTCATTGATGCTAGTTCTATTGATTTACTCAAGGCAGTTGGGATATAGAAGGAAAGGAGATGGAAGAGGGAAGCTTACTTGTCTGTGTTCTCCTTTTTTGGTCACTAACTCAATTATTATCTTTTCGCTTGCGAAATAGTTTTTGCTTTGCTACTGAATGGCGGTGAATGTGCAGTTGCTTGATGTTGATTAGAAATGCTTTGTTCGCAAGTGACAAGTAACTGAATATTTTGTGTCGTCTTGCTTAGCTAAACTTGCTGAAATTGAGTTTCAAATTTAAAGATTTCGGTCTTTGATGCTGGGCTTGTTTGGTTCACCTATCTTAGACTCTGGATTCAGAATAGGATAGTGATTTCGATAGTTGTTGTTTGTTTTACAAAGGGCAGATTCGGATTCCCATTCTACTTTGGAACTGGAATGACTGGTTCTGAATCCTGGATTGATCCATTTTAGAGTAAACCATTCAAATCCCTCTCTAACAAACACCTACCCCTTCTCTCTCTTCATCACTCTCCTCTCCCTTAACAAAAGCCTTCTTTCAAAATCCTAGGTGTCCCAATTGTCCTTTCCGATTTCCATTCCAATAATGAACCAAACATTTGTGGATGATTCGTCATTCCATTTTTCATTTCCCATTCTCATTTCAATCATGAACTAAACATGCCCGTAGTTACTGTTTTAAGTGTTTGAGGCATTGCACAAGGACAAATGGAAGAAGGGAAGCTTACTTGTTTCTTCTTTTATTTCCTCCCCCCCTCCGTGAAGAGTAGAGTTCTAGTGTGATCTTGAAATTAGTCACTGTATTATTCTTATTTATTCACGTGTGAGGTAGATTTACTTTATGCCAAGAATTTTTGTGCCACTGACATGGGGTGTGCCTGTGTGACGTAGGTGTGGCATGGCACAACCGCACCTCTCGCGCCAAGGCACGGTTCTCCATGCTAGTGGAACACAACTAGCACACTAGCACAGATTTAGTTTTTCGTGAAAATTATTTTCTTGGAGCAGTTTAATGCCTCTTATGTCTTTAAAAATGCTCCAAGTGTTAATATTTCACAATTTTTTTTTTTTTGAGAGATAGGTAGCACGCTACCCGCTTCGTTTATTTCATTTAGAAATAAACTTAGCTGAAAATGTGAATTAACTAGGATTTGAACTTGGGACCTCGGGTACCAACCACCAAGTCCTTTGCCACTTGCTCTAGAGACAGTCGGTATTTCACAAAATTTATTAAGAATAGAATTGTAGATTTCTTAGTAACTAAAGAATACCATATTAACGTATCGTAAAAATACATTAATATAGACGAAATTAAAGTCATAAATGAAAGAAAATTATAGGAAGACACTACCATCACTAGATCAATATGACAAAAGATTGGTAGCAATCTTCATTTTTAGTTTTTTTTTTTTTTTTAACTACATCTTGGTCTAATTATGCAACAGGATCCATTATTTGCTCCAAAAATTTGTAGATTTATAAGATCTACATTTTTTTAGTCAAAAGACCATTAGATAACCTTTTCATTTCAAAAAAGAAAACTGAAAAAGGGACCCAAAAAATGCAAAAAAAAAGACGTTTTTGTATAGCAAGACCTTATGCCACGTGTAGGCACAACCTCAACACGATATGACAATGTTGGCATGGGGTGGCATGGCCAGCATGGGCAATCCTTGCTTTGTGTAGTCACTAGTCAATATTGGTTAATTCAGTTAATGCCTTTAGTGTTACACTTTAAGCCTGCTGCATAAGCATTAAGGCCATATTTGGATGCATGAATATCTTGTTTGTTATATCTTCTTGATTTACTAAAGAAATTTGTACATTTGGTAGGTGAGGAGTGTGATCAAATATTTAGAATTGAATATTATATTCTGCCTTCAAGTTATGTTTTAGAATACGATAAATCACCTCATAAGTGAAATATGCTATTCTACCAAATCATGAATACCAAGACCTTCTATGTAATAAAAAAACAAACCCCTTTTGTACAGTCACACTAGAAAATCTTCATAGCTAATAAGTTATTCTTGGGTAAATTATTCTGATATCCAAACTGGGCCTAAAACTTCCAGTTGTTAGAGAAATGTGAATTAAAGAAAACCTCTCTTGCAAGGTTTAAAGTGCAGTGGCACGGAGGCGTGTCGCTGCCTGCCTGGCATGGTACGGCACCGGCACGCTTCCGTGCCGACACATGGTACGCTTGCGTGCTGATGGATACGCATGACCTCCTACTGGCACGCTTTGCGTAACGACCCAGCCCACTAGCAACAATAACTCGTTGGGCCCAACAACCGGCCCAAAATGCTTAAGCCCAGTTATTATTAGTAGTGTCTAAGTCTCTTATAAACCCAATGACAACCCCATTCCCATCCGATGTGGGACTACTGGGGTGTCACAGACTCCCCCCGTTAAGGCCCTGACGTCCTCGTCAGTCCAATCACACACAGCCCAAGATCACTAGGTGATGTGAGACTCGTCTCGCTAGCCCGTCATCCAGACCCTGGTTCAGCCGAGACTCGCTACACATGTCCAGCTGGTGAACCGGCTCTGATACCAAAATGTAACGACCCAGCCCACTAGCAACAATAACTCGTTGGGCCCAACAACCGGCTCAAAATGCTTAAGCCCAGTTATTATTAGTAGTGTCTAAGTCTCTTATAAACCCAATGACAACCCCATTCCCATCCGATGTGGGACTACTGGGGTGTCACACTTTGGCACGGACTTATTTCAGTTTTTTTGATTTCAATAAACTCTTATAATATTATTTTGAAAGATTTAATTAATTAATTATGAATATTTGCTATGTATAGCTTACTATACTCATCAATTAACATACTTGTAAGCTTTTTTGTATGTAAAGTACAACTATACCTGATGCAGAATAGAAATTTTTACAGGTTAGAATTTTTAAAATGCAAAGACATCCTTTTTTTTTTCTTTTGACCATATTACAGTCTTTCTTTTATTAAATACTAAAAAATAATTTTTAAAATTATTTTAAAAAAATATTTTTAATTAATTTTTTAAAAAAATTGCTAGATCTATCAAAAAATTAAGCGATAAATTATATGAAAAATAAATTAAATAAATTTAAATATCAATTAATTTAATTTAACTTTTAATTTTATCAGTATTTTCAATCTTCTAACGCAAAAATAAAATTTTATATTTGATGTGCCTTAAAATTTATTTATTGAGTTCGATTTTGTTTTCCTAATTTGGCAAAAGTTTCGCGCTACGACAAATTTTGATAAAATAATTTGTGAAGAAAAAAGGATGTTTGTGGGGGAAGCGGAGGGATTGGATATGTAAATTAAAAATTTGCCCTCTATTGATAAACAAAAATAATTAAATTATAATTTTTTTGACTTGCCTAACAAATAGGTTTTCGATTTGCAATATTTTTTGGGGGTTGTAGGGTACCCAGAATGCTTCAGGTACCCTAAAAAATAAAACAAACAAAAAAAAACAAAAAACAAAAAAAAAGCAAAAAATTTTTTTTGCACAGTGCCGTACCACGGCACGCATTGCCGTGCCGCTCTGTCTCATGCGGCACAGGCCTGCATGCCGTGGCACGGAGGGGGGGGTCCGAGACCCCTCCTGTACCGTGCCCTTTTTTTGGTGGCACGGTACGTCCGGCACCGGCACGATGCGGCACAGTACGTGCGGCACCGGCACTGTGCGGCACAGCCGGCACTTGAATCACCGCCGACACTTGAATCCTTGCTCTCTTGTTTATTCTTGACACATTTAGTAAGCTAAAGATACTTATATTGACAGTAAATGAGTGGAAGTTTTAATATTGAGAGGCAAATACCTGTGGTAGTACTGTAACTTAACTATGTAGAGCTTAAAGTTTAAGTATTATCAGTTACTTAATGCCAATGATTTAAGTGCCCATCAGGATGGGCCATATCTACCGTGTCGTATCGTGACAACAAGATATTGGTATGATATAGCCCCCGTGTCGATGGCATAGCTCAAAACTCTCTATTCTTTAAATTAATAAGTAATTTTCTCAATAAAGTTGAAAATATTGGACAAAAATATATAATAAACAATTAGAATATTTTGTTGCTCAAGAAAATAAATATTTCATGTTGTGTGTCGGCACAGATGAATTTTTTGTGACCAGCACACATCGGCACGGCCCGGCACGCACCGTGCAGTACTGTACTGGCAAGTTTTCGGCACGACTTTGTGCCACGACACTTAAATCCTTGCTTAATTCTACCAAATTGTTATATGGTTTTATTGTGATGTACTAGAATGTCGCCAATTAGTCGGATTTTTGTTAAAATTCAAACCACACCATACTGTGTTGGGAATCGGATGGATCGTCCGTCATGCGTATCAACAAAGATGCACGAAAAAATAGAGAAAGTCGAACAAACGGTAAAAAAAATAAATGCAGAAAGAAGACGCCAAGATTTACGTGGTTCGACAATTGCCTGCGTCCACAGGGAGAGCGAGAGAGATGTATTCCACTAAATGAAGAAACAGAAGTACAAGCTTATACCTTATGTCTTCTCCAGATAAAAAACCAAGAACCTTGTGGTGAATCCTACCTTCCTCTTGTTCCAACGAAAACTCCAAGAATAACCGGAAAATGCTTTTCGTAAAACCGTATTGAGAAGACTAAATTAGAGAAGTATAGAAAACTGTGACCAAAATCCTTTAAGCCGTTGCTTCGATGAATCCGAACCGCTCAGGCAATTGGTCGAGAACCTCCGCTCCGCTGTCGACTCCGATCCAGACGTCGCATGTAAGGCTGCCTCTCTCTTGCCATCGTACGGCCACCCGGCGTCGTGAATTAATTAGCCCGTGTATACTAATTAATTTTCCCACATATGCACGCACGCCGTTCACGTCCGTACATGCATATAAATAGATGCATTAGCCGGTCAAAGTCAACTCTTAAGTTGAATTAGGAGTAGTTCTCAGCAGTAGAGCCTCAATCCGAGCCCAACTCTCATCCGACTTAAATTGGAATCCATCAATGAGAATCCACTTTAGACCTCTCATTAATTTCTATGAACTTGGTGCATGGACCAAACCAATAAAAAGGCATATCTTTAACATTCGGAACATAAACATCCCTAATTCCAGGTCTGCTGTAGTTTGCACGCTATTTTTAGAAGTTAAATTGTTCATATACCATTCATTGAGATATCTTTTGCTTTTGCAGTTCCTTATAAAGGAGTAGAGAATTTGGTGATAGTAGGTTCTGGTCCAGCTGGATACACTGCAGCAATTTATGCAGCACGTGCAAATTTGAAGCCAATTGTATTTGAAGGGTATCAAATAGGTGGTGTTCCAGGAGGGCAATTAATGACCACTACTGACGTTGAAAATTTTCCTGGATTTCCAGATGGAATAAGTGGTCCTGATTTAATGGATAGGTATCTTAGTTATTCTTGCAATTTGTAAATGCATTTGATATTCTGCCACTTGCTGCTGTGGTCCTGATTTAATGGTTAAGTATCTTGGTTATTCTTGCAATCTGTAAATGCATTTGATCTTCTGCTTCTTGCTACTAACTTGGTTTATCTTTTCATTCTTTGTGTGTTGTTGCATGGATTAGAATGCGACAACAAGCTGAGCGTTGGGGTGCTGTGCTTTTTCAAGAAGATGTTGAATTTGTTGATGTGAGAAATAGTCCATTTACCATCCGCAGCAGTGAACGCCAGGTTAAATTTTTTGCATAATGCAATGTTAATTTCTTGTAAATGTAGCGTTCAGGACATGAGAGTTGCAGGATTTGTAGTATACGGTAATTGTGTTGCTATTGATTCTTTTTTCCTGTCTTCAAGCAGAGGTCGTCAAAAATATGGGATTAAAAGGGATGAGATAAAAGGAGTAGTGGTCAGCCCATAAAACATCTTTGTCTATTAACTAGTTGTAGACGTCATTTATTAATCTATTAGGTTTCTTCTACCTAATTGTTATTTCAATTCCATGAAATCTTCCTTTTCATGTTTGATAGTTGAATATTGAAGCCCCATCATCATTATACCTGAAATTAAAAGGTAAAAGAAAAATCTAATAATGACATAGTCAGATTGAGATGCAAGGTGTTGGGAATCCGGTACTCGCCCCAGTACCGGATTTTGCGAATCTGCAACCCGCTCCGATACCGACTGTTGTTGATCCGGTACCGATTGTTGGGATTCCGCAACGGAAGCGTCGAATCGGGTTTTTACCATAAACCCGTCTCTTCAGCAGAAGCTGATACAATCACAAAAGAGAGAAAACTCAAAACAAAAAATATGCGGATAAAATAAGATTCATTAAATAAGAGAAAATTACACTTGACTCCTCTTCTGCAACTGAGTAGCTACAATCCAAGCCCTTTTTTCTGAATCTTTTCTACCATTCTCCCGTCTTCTATAAACCCACAAAGAAGACAACCCTTCACTTTTTCTCTCTCACATGCACCCGTGCACTAGGTGCATGCAACTCATGGCCAAACTTCTCTTTGGTACGATCCACCAATGTCTTCAAGACACCTCACTATACAATCACGCCCCGGGACCCGGCATAGGCCCGCCCGAGGCGCGCCCAGACCCGCCAAATGCCTGCACATATAAGGCATCTACAACGATAGAGATATGAAAGTAAGGAAAAAGTAAGACAACTAAAGATATCAGAGCAACCAGCAGCTAAAATTCTAACAACAAGTAGAGGAAAAGAAAGCTAATCTACTAAAGTAAAACGTAAGGTAAATACAACATCTATCTCAAAATACAAAAGGGGGTGGTTTCTACACATGGTACAACTCTCAACTTCTCCAAAATAATATCAATAAGAGGTAGACCATCTATCGATACGTCCCTCGCCAAAGAGCTAGCTCGAAGCGACGCCCTTTCCGTGGTCCCTAGCCTCGCCCGGTGTGGAAGGCTCTGAAAGGAAACAAGAAACAGGGGGCGTGAGAACTATAATTTATAGTTCCCAGTGGGCAATTACTGACCTCAACGCAATGCACCACTAGGCCCCAAAAAGTAAGGGTAGATACGGAAAGTAATAATACTAACAAAATAACTGCGGGTATGAAAGCATGAAATATGTGCTAAATCACTATGTCATAAGTAACATGATATCAACATTTTGTACATTCACTCTATCACGATGAAGTAAGTCCAATGCATGACTAATATGTTCCAACATAATAAGCAATAGGCATTATGATCCGATCTATCAATATATGATGAACATACTCTATTATGGCAACCAAGTATACTATGATGCAACAAGTAAAACTATCAAGTATACTACATGTCCCAAAGCTATGCTATAAGCATGTCAAAGTAATCAAACTACTATGCCTATCTAGTAGTGATTGTCATATCCCGGTTTAATGTCATTTTTCTATCATGTTCTAGGACCTACATAAGTGTGGTCCAGCTTGTGCCGTCTAAGTGTTGGTGGTAGCTCCAGCATTCCCACTCTAGGAATGAGTCTATCCTTTCCGACCCCGTAGGTTTCTCGATACTGCACGAGCGAGCATAAGTCGCGTAGGCCAACTCCGTAGTGCCGGCTTGTAAAGAGCGACCCTCACAAGCATGTGCGAATGAGCACAAATGGCAAACAAGCGTAGTCAATAGCTCAAGTATCCAATCATCATGTCTCTAACATGGTATAAGCCATTAGCAACCCAACGGTCTAGTTCTATGTCTCGAGTGAAGTTCCAACATACACTATGTTTAGTACCTCTTTATGACACTTAAACATTTACATAACCCATGCACACTTCACATTCTATGCCGCTTTATGGCACTACCTTACTAGATTCACAAATAACCCGAGCTCAATGCCGCTTTATGACATTAGTTCCATAGTTCGCGAATAGTGCAAGTTCCAAGCCTCTTTATGGCTTACTAAAATTCCTTATGTCTCATTTAGGCATAGGTTTAAATGCATAATACAAGTCTCACTTTCATCATAGGAGAATAAGGTTTCAAGTTCAACTAGAATGCCCGAACACATGCATGAATCCCTTTATGCAAGCTCTCTACTACATAGAAGTCCAAAAATTTTATTGTACACAACATAGGAATTTTAAACATTTTAAAATTCATAAATAATGCATCTGACATGAATGTGCATGATTTTCCATTTTACAATACTCAAATCATCATAAATGAGTTTTTCTTATTATACGGCTAGGTCAAACCCACCGAACGGTGCGCAACCCTTCGTTTGCTCCAACGAACGTATCCACTAAGCTCCTAGCACCCTAGAAGCATCAAAAGGTGAGCTACAAGAAGTAAACGAACAACTACTAGCTCAAACATTAACCTACTAGGCAAAAGGGCCAAAAATCTCACCTATAGTGTAAAATCCCTCTTTATAGCTCAAATGGAAGTCAAATCCCTTCCAAAGCAACCTAAACCAAGGTTCTAATCCCATTAGATTAGTTCCAAAAGCCTCTAATCAAAAAGCCCCAAATAAACCCTAGTTTTCCAATTCCTAGGGTTTCATCTAGTTTCAAGCATCAAAACTAGAATCTAGAGGAAAGAAAGTTGCTACTTACCTTTTAGAAGCTTCGATCCAAGCTCAAGGTTCACCAAGTGTGGAAATCTCCCTCTTCTCAAGCTCCAAACCCAAGGTCCAAGTTTCTCCAAGGTGGAAAATACACCAAAAAGCACAAAGAAGGAATTAATCCTCTAAAAACCAAGCAAAATGGAGATCAAATCCAAAGAGGGGAAAAAGAGAGGCTCCCCTACCTTATCTCCTCAATCCTCAGCTCAGGGAAAGCCCTAAGGGGCGTAGGTGCTGATATAGAGAGGCTACAATCACAAAAACACCCCTGCAGTTCGGCCAGTTCAGAAACTGCCAAAGTGTACCGGTACACGGGCCCGTGTACGGGTACAAGCCCCACGAAATTGCAACCTGAGGCTCGGGTTGGCGGGGTAATCGGCCGTGTACCGGTACACGACCCTGTACCGGTACAACCATCAACCCTGTACCGGTACAGCCACCAACCCTGTACCGGTACACATCCTGCTGAAGGCTACCTGAGAGCTGACCAAAAATCCGACTTTTTGGCTTTTGGCGCTAGGCTTTAAACCTCAATTCTCGGGAGTCGAACCATAAGTCGGAACACTGTCTACGACCCTCCACAGAGTGTGGAAAAAGCTCGGAACACAAATCAAACACTCGAACCTCGCGATTTGCAAAGGTCCAGTGTGTTACATATACCCTCCTCAAGAATCTCAACTTGGCCGGACTACTTCTTAAGCTCTCCACCAATGGAGCTATTTATAAAGCTTACATCAAAACGTACCCGAATCCTAATATATTTAGGATTACGTACCCCAATCCTAATATATTTAGGATTCCTACTCCAATAAATATTTAAATCGTAATTGATTTATCTCTAATAGATTTAAATATTTATCCTAATCTAGTTAGATTCGTATGTAATTAATATTTAAATCTTAATTTATCTCCAATAGATTTAAATATTAATCCTAATCCAACTAGAAAATTAACTACAAATCTAACCAAATCCTAACACAAGGTCTACTGTAAAACCATGTATCACTTGTTATGTAAATCTTGTACGCAGAACTCTTATAATTGAGATGAATATATAAATCAAGCAGAGATCATGTAGATCTTCTTGCTTTGCATGCTTAGACCTGCAAAAATATCATAGTTAATTAAATTCACTGATTAAAGAGTTTACCTTCGAAAATTAAGTCTCAGTGCATAAAACTTTACCAACTAGTAAGAAATTAGTCAATACGAGAGAAGTGATTTGCAATTTCAAAGCAGCATGAATGGGACGTAAAAATTGTTAGACGAACCGAGGGACGGAAATAGAGAGGAGATGGAGCACTCTCTTCTAAACTTCCAAATTATTTGTCCTCAGTCCAAAAGATTCAGAATTGCCTACTTCCCCTTTTCAATGTTGAACCAGCTTAATAGTCATATCTTTTTTGACTATTAAGTGCACAGTGAGCCAATTGCAACAAAAGAGAAAGTGATTTGGTGATTTCATAGTTCCTAGCTGAACCTGACAAAAAAAAAATTGAATTGCCAGAATTGCTCAATGTTGTTTCAGTTTAAACAGCGAAAACTGTTTCGTGATTGATTGGCCTTACTGGTACTTTCTTAAGCTGTGCAACATGATTTTACTATCTGTAGATTACTGATTTGTTAATGAGGAAAGCAAAGCGGAATGGTGGGAAGAGGAAAGTAGTTATGAAGCGGAATGGTGGGAAGAGGAAAGTAGTTATGAAGGCTGGTGTAGTGAAGATTGAGACTACTAGTTTGCTGAAAGCAAGAAGATAGGAGTTTATGTTAGAAAAAGAACTAGAGGCAGCTTCGTCATCAAATGTAGTATTGTTTTTGAATTTTAGTGCCCCTTGTAGAATCCAAGGCAGGAAGAATCTTCCTGTGCTGTAATTTGTGTTTGTTTTGGTAATATTTTCTGTTTTTCCTTGCTACTATCTTTTGGAATGTATGCATAATGGACTTGTGCAGAAACCAACCTGTTGGAACAGGATCATCTTGTACGTCAATCTTATGCAAGAAGCACATTATTCAGGCAATATTTGAGAGAATAATTAACAAACTGTAGATGGAACAAGCTAGATAAATAATGGGATGTGTGTGGGTCGATGAACGGCATAGAAAATGATAGTAATAGCCCAAATATCCCCACATTGAAAGATGACGGGAAACTATTTCTGTACTGAAGGATTAAGATACTAATTTATATGCATTTTGGGCCATGTGATTATGGGTGTGCTAAAACTAATAGGCTTGTTGGGTTGTTAGGATGATAAAGGCCTGTAGGCCCAAGGAAGAAAATTAATTTTGTATATCTTAAAAGCCATTGATTACATGTCCTACATATGATACTGACATACACTTTTTGACTCGTATTACGCTGGGACCCTCCCAATCTTGTAAAATAGGAAGCAAATAAATCAATTATGACAATATTGGATACAATACTATTCAACTTGGATTTGGATATTCTTATGCCAAGCTTGGAACTTGAAACATGAATTCAGGTTTTCTTTATTTGCATATTGTAGGTAAAATGCCATAGTCTTATCATAGCAACAGGGGCAACTGCTAAAAGGCTTAGGTTACCTCGTGAGGATGAATTTTGGAGTAGAGGTATAAGTGCTTGTGCAATATGTGATGGAGCGTCACCGCTATTTAAGGGACAAGTTCTTGCTGTTGTTGGGGGAGGTGACACAGCCACCGAGGAAGCTTTGTATCTGACCAAATATGCTCGCCATGTACATTTACTTGTTCGTAGAAATCATCTGCGGGCATCTAAAGCTATGCAAGATCGGTACATAAACTTACCTTTTTATATGGTTCTTGCAATTTCAATGCAAAGTGCTTCTTTTTCCTTCTCAAATGAACTTCATTAGCTTCATCTCTAGAATTTTGTCAATACTCTGTAGGTGATGTTTAGTAGACTTGTTTGTCTTGTTTCTTGTTTGTTTTTTCTAATAGAATCAGGTCACTTGTAGTGATTTCTAGTAAGACTGATGCGTAATTCAACATTTGAGAAAAGCTAGATGGTTTCTTGTGAAGGTAAAAATTTCACAATCTCATGTAGTCTAAATAGCTAATAAAAGGTTATTTCATGTATATTCTTTCTTTTCCTCCGGTGTTAATTGATATGTTGTTTTTAATATAAGCAATACACCTAAGTAGAAATTTGATAAAACGGCTCTCCATATGGTGGATTCAGATTGGTTCGTCACATCAACACAACTGTTTTTGCACTATGCAGAACAATTGGTCCATGTATATTAGATGACTTGCTAATCTCACGTAAATAAACTCATATGAGTTAGTAGTCCTAAGTTTGCTATATTTACATGAGTGAGAATCACCATACATGGAATATTTAGTGTATCACCTTTTTTCCATGCAGACAAAAGTGCTGAAGCAAGGACTTTCCATCCAAGATCTTGAGGGGAATTAATAAGTTGTTATTATTATATTTAGAGCTTTCCATAGATGTTCTGATCTGTCCCATTGTATCTCCTTTCCCTCCTGTCCGCACTTCATTAACTTTTTATTGATCTCGATAGAATTCTGCAGATATGAGATAAAAGGGAAAAAAACTACTTGATTGGAGCGACTTTACAACTTATCTTCTTGACAGCTTGTTAATTATCACGTAAATCTATTAGTAACTACACAATGATTGCTTTCTGCTTTCGATGAAACAGTGTATTTGACATTCATTTCCTATATGACTATTTGGTTCGAGATAACCTTGATTAGTTAAAGGGCTTATTTAGCTTTGCTGTAGCTTCTGCATTTTGGGGCCTAAGTTACTTTTGAGATCCCACTGCAACCAAAAAGCTCCATAACTTTTGTTTCTCAAACACTTGGTTTCTACCTCATCCTGTAGAAAGCAGTTCCAGAATAAACTGTTTGATGGCCCTTTGTGCAAGTTGATCAGCCAAAGCCTTACCTAAAAGTCATTGCAAAGTAGTCCCTAGTAGTGGTCGGGAGATTGATTCAATCAGCTAAGAGTTCAATTTGTTAGTCATTGTTAGGTTTGGTTTTGGCTGAGTTGAGAACTCTCTTCCATCTTTCGAAAAGATCTGGGCAAAACAAAATGGTTATGAGGAGATGCTAGTTATCTCCATTTTCGAAAGTAGTAAGCTGTTATTCTATACTACTTTTACCAAGCATATACAATCTTTATTTTTGCTTTCTGTTGAAGAGATCAATATATGATAGCAGAAATTTTGTGAATAATCTGTATGCACCTAGTCTTTTCGGTTGTAATTATTTTTAAAAATTTATCTTCACTTCTATTTCGTAGCCTTCCTATCCTATTCCTTTTAATTTAGGCCAGAAATGTGATTGGATTGTGAGACTTACTAGTTTGAAGGCATTTAGAGCTATATGTTTTATTTGTAGTGTAGAAAAGTTCCTAAACTGCAATATTTTCTTGTATTTTTGCTATCTACTCGTCCTTTACCACTGCAAGTTTCTCTCTCATCTGCAGTGATTACTTGACCATTCTTGCTATTGCAGTTGATTTGCCGAAGGATAGTTGGCACGAATTCTAAGAGCCTTTAAAGAACAATATATAAGTTAGAGCTGTTGTAGCTTGCAATATAATTTGTTGCTTATTTAGCCAACAAGCCTAATGATTCAAGAAAACTGATGTAGACATTAAGAATAGTTCAAGCCAAAGAGCCATAGTTGATAGACTTGCTTTTATTTTTTATTTTGTGGTTAAAATTGATTGAATTATTAGATTTTTTTTTTAATTTAGTAGTTTTATTTCTGAGGTTTAGATAATAAAAGATTCTTCACTGCGATGCATGCTGATAAGTGGTTGGCCCAGTGAAAATGGCACATATTGCTAAGGGTGTCAACGAGTCGAACACGAGCTAGCTGGGGCTAGCTCGTATTCAACTCGTTTAATAAACGAGACGAACATGAGCTGGCTCGTTAAAGTATCGAGCCAAAAAATTCAGCTCGTGTTCGGCTCGTTAACAAACAAGGCGAACACGAGCTGGCCAACGCACAACAAGTTAAAAGGATTATATTGGATATATATAAAAAATAAATTTATAAAATCTTATCCGTTAGACTTTGATCTAATGGTTGAAACTTTACATATAAATGAGTCTTTTTATAATTGAGCTCACCTTTATATTTTTATTTTGCTAAAAATCAAATAATAAAAATATATATTGTATATATATAATTATTTATTTATATATATAAATATATATAAATATAAATTAAATAAATTATATAAATATAAAATATATGTATTCGAGCTGTTATCGAGCCGAACATCAACTCACCTGTATTCCACTCGTTTATTAAATAAGTTAAAAAATTTAACTCATGTTTGGTTCGTTTACTGAATGAACGATTCCATCTCGAACTAATTTCGAGTGAAACACGAACTAATTTCAAGTCGAACATGAACTGGTTTGCGAACAAAGAGCTGGATTGCCACCAAATTGTATATGGGTTGTTGGGAATTTTATTTAGTTACGATGATTATATTNGCTCGCGAACAGCGAGCTGGATTGCCACCTCTACATATTGCACTGGCTGGTTGGCCAACTAGGCTTGCCTTAGGCAATTACAAGATGCATTTCCATAGTTTGGATTTGGGTTTAATGTTTCTTTTTATTTGAGATTAACATTTGCTGAGAAGCAAGAGAAAAAGATTTGCTTCGTTAATAACATTGCTATAGGAATATTGTAAGAAGGGCAAAAGAGCATACCCTCTTGGGTTGTATTAACGAATATATATAGTACAAGAGATTGTTTTACTATAGTAACAATGGCTACTATAGTAAGAGTATAACTAGGATTACATACTATATAATTCTACTCTATAGAAGGCAATAATACATAGTATCCTAATATAGATAAACTATAAAAATATATTGTAACATTCCCCCGTAAGCTAAGTATCCGGTAGTCGGATGCGAAGATTGAGCTGTAATATTGAAAACCGAGAGGGTGACAGGGGCTTGGTGAAAATGTCGGCAAGTTGCTTGTCAGAAAGGATATGAATTAAGGCCAAATCACCAGACTGAATTTTTTCCCACAAGAACTGATGGTCAAGTTCAATGTGCTTCGTGCGAGCATGGAGAACAGGATTGGCCGCAAGGTAGGTGGTGCTGAGATTATCGCAATAAATACTGATAGAGCGCCATAAGAAAACACAAAGGTCACGAAGGAGACGATGAATCCAGACTGTCTCAGCAAGTGTGTAGGCTACAGCACGATACTCCGCTTCAGAACTAGAACAAGAAATGGTGGGTTGTTTCTTAGCGGACTAGGAGATGAGATTTGGCCCAAGAAAAATGCAATATCCAGAAGTAAAGCGATGTGTATCCGGGCAATCAGCCCAATCAGCATCAGCGAAGGCCACAAAAGAAGGATTGTCGCAGTGAGAGATAGAAAGGCCATAAGACAGCGCCCCCGAATATAACGCAGAATACGCTTGACCGCTTGTATGTGCGGTTCACGAGGTGCATGGAGATACTGGGCAACAGAGTTGACGGTATATGAAACGTCCGGTCTGGTGAAAGTGAGATACTGGAGAGCACCAACTATCTGACGATAAGTGTATAGATCCTCAAGAAGACGCCTCTCATGGGAAGAGAGACGAGACGTTGGCGAAAGAGGAGTAGAAACAGGCTTACTGTCAAGAAAACAATGTCGCTGAAGCAGTTGATGAGCATATTTTTGTTGAGATAGATGAAGACCAGAGAGGGAGCGATGAACCTCAATACCCAAAAGTTAATGCAGCGGTCCGAGATCCTTCATGGCAAATTCGCGTTGTAATTTGTAAAGTGACGATAAGAGCATCGAAAAGAGATGAGGAACTGCCGGTGACAATAATATCATCAACATACAAGAAGAGAACAAGAGTGCCAGAGGAGGAATGACAAACAAATATCGAGGGATCAACAGTGCTACCAACAAAACCAATCTCAGAAAGAAAGGAAGTAAAGCGTTGAAACCAAGCCCGAGGAGCTTGTTTGAGACCATATATCGCTTTGCGTAGACGGCAAACGTGACTAGGAAGCGAAGGATGCACGAAGCCAGGTGGTTTCATATAAAACTCCTCAGAGAGAGTACCATGAAGAAAGGCATTCTTCATATCAAGTTGTCGGAGAGACCATCCAGAGGAGAGAGCGACCGAAAGAACAGTACGAATAGTGGTCGACTTGACAACCGGAGAAAAAGTCTCATCAAAATCAATGCCTTGTTGTTGTTTGTAACCCCGAGCCACTAGTCGAGCTTTCAGACGCTCAAGAGAGCCATCCGCCTTCTGTTTGACTTTGTAGACCCATTTACAGCCAATAAGATTGACGGAAGGAGGAGCAAGAACAAACTCCCAAGTATCATTGGTGAGTAATGCATCAAATTCTTCAGCCATGGCAGCACGCCAACCTGCATCCTGAAAAGCTTCATGAAAAGTGGTAGGCTCAGTAGGAAGAGTAGTATGTGTAGAAGCTAGAAAGAAGGTAGACCCGGCAAAATTCTTAGTCATAGATCGAGTAAACATAGAGTGTGTTCGGAGTGGTAAAGAAGGCTCAGTAGGCTGAGGTGAAGGTGGCCGGTCAGATGTGGAAGGCGTCAACTCAACAGGAGAAGGTAAAGCTGTAGGAGCAGTAGGTCGGAGGGTGTGTTGTCTGGTATAGACTCGGAGTTCAGGTGGACCAGTAACAGTGGCAGCATGTTCGTCACTAACCTGTGTGGCATCATGATTCAAGGTAGAAGAAAAAGTTGATACAGTCTCAGACGGTGAAATAGGTGCATTTGAACCAATGTAGAAGGGCGTGTGAAGAAAAAACCAGAGATGGCATCAATAGTGGAAGGACTTTCGCCCAGTAAGGGAGGATTAGAAAGAAAACGTTGAAACGTTTGAAAGTTTAAGGTAGCGGAGGAAGGTGAAGAAGAAAACTTAGAAAGACAAGAATACGGAAAAACAGATTCAACAAAAGTAACATGGCGAAAAATAAAAACTTTACCAGTGCTTGGATAGAGGCAGCGAAAACCTTTATGTTTGTCAGACTGACCCAAAAAAACGCAAGGAAGTGATCGGGGAGAGAGCTTATGATCTGCAATGTCCTGAATATCGGGATAACACAAACATCCAAAGACTCTGATAAGTTGAAAGTCAGGAGAAGCACAACTATGAAGAATGTCGTATGGTGATCGCCCATTTAAAACAGTAAGAGATGGGAGTCGATTTACAAAAAAAAACAGCAGTTTGAATGGCATCAGCCCAAAAACAAAGAGGCAAGCCAGCTTGAAACAGTAGACTTCTAACAATGTTAGATAAATGCCTGTGTTTTCTCTCTGCAAGGCCATTTTGCTGAGGAGTGTAAGGACAAGAAAAACGGTGAATAATTCCATTTTGTGAACAAAAAGTAGAAAACTTGTCATTTACAAACTCCGTACCATTGTCAGATTTATTATTGAGCTGTGAAATATGTTTTCAACCATCATCTTGAACTCGAGAAATTTGTCAAAAACCTCATGCTTAAATTTTAAAAGATAAAGCCAAGAAAATCTAGAATAATCATCGATAAAAATAACATAATATTTGTATCCAGAAATCGAGGGCACAGGTGATTGCCATACATTAGAATGAACAATATGAAAAGGAAAAGCAGACTGAGATTCTGAATCATGAAAGGAGAGTTTAACATGTTTTCTCATATGACAAGCATTGCAGACAGATAATTTCAACGCAAAATCAGAAATGATTTTATAGTTTTTAATAAATGTAGAAAGAACAGGAAGACTAGGATGGCCTAACCGCCTATGCCAGACATCTCCACTAAACCTAGATGCAACAAGAGCTAGCTGTTGCTTATTCACTACACTTGCAAGCTTAGAAGAAATTGGATAAAGTGATGTTCCCGAGCTAGGACATCAAAAAAGCTCCTTTCCTGTTTCCTTGTGCTTCACAGAAAAACCATTGGAGTCAAATTCAAAAAGAGAATTATTATCATGACAAAACTTATGCACTGAAAGTAAATTTCGCTTAATAGCAGGAACAACAATAACATTTTTAAGAGCAAAGGAGTTAGAAGATGTATTCAATTGAGTTTCACCTGTCTGAGTAATATCAAGTAAATTTCCATTACCAACAAGAATCTTTTCATGCCTACTATAAGGTTTAGAAGATGAGAGAATACTAGAGTTTGCGTCATATGATTTGATGCTCCGGTATCTGGATACCAGATCTACTCACCGGGTTCGTGAAGGTTTATAGCAGCAAAGGTCTGAGGAACATCATCGATAATGAAAGAATGATTAAAGCGTTGTCTGCACTGAAGAGCAGAATGATTGAACTTTCCACAAATTTGACATTGTATACCAAACTTCGTAGTGTAAGATTGTTGAGGATAATTGGGTTGAGACTGTGGATAGGTTCCAGGAGATCCACGACCAGAGTTGTGTCAACCACGCTGTCCTCGGCCTCCACGATATCTACCTCCACGGCCTCCATGATTACCACGTCCATGATTGGCATAAAGAGCTTCATCATCAATAGTGGGAATAGCAGAGGACGTCGTCACACTAGTACGACGTTGAACTTCCGTTTCTTCTTGCATCAAGAGTGGACGAAGTTGTTCAAAAGTGGGCTTATTTCTGTGTGTTTAGAGCACTAACAAAACCTCGATATTCTTCTAGTAGCCCTAGAAGAACAGTCATGACCAAATTATGGTCTGACTCGGTTTCACCAATCGCCTGAAGAGCATCACCAATCGAGTTGATCTTTTGCATGTAATCACTCATACTCATTGAGCCTTTCTTGATGCTCCGCAATTCAGACTTCAGAGAAAAAGCCGTGGAAGCAGTCTTATCAAGAAAATATGCCTCAATGATTCTCCAAACATCATATGCAGTTTTAGGTGAGCTAGAAATAACCATTTGTAATATGCTAAAAGATAAAGTGGCATTAATCCATGAAAGTATAGTGGTGTCTTCCTTTTTCCAACTTAAATATTCGGGATTTATAACCATCTTCTTATCAGCAGAATCGATAGTTTGAGAAGGCACAACACCAGTTTCGTCCACATGTGATGTACCACCAAAACTTTCTAGAACATTAAGAAAGACTTGTTTCCACACAAGACATGTGGAATCAGTGAGTTCTAGTGGTATGAGAGTTTTGATGTTAACAACTGGTAATTTTGAAGTAGAAGAAGACATGTTTGCTACCTTAAGAGAAGGATCCACCACTAGATATGAAAGAAAGATAAATCATAATGTAGCGGATGAGAAAAAGGAAGAACCTAGTTTCTACCAAACTAGCTGTACCCAACGCACAAGAGAGGAACCACTTATCACCAAACAAGAACGGCCGCACCAGGGAAAAGACCGAGCGACACGAGCAACCAACGAGCGGTAGTAGGATAGTCCGAGCGACCCCAGAAGAGCAAAGAAGAATCATAAAAAGGCTGAAATTACTGTAGCAAAAGCACTGTAGCGACATTGTAGCGACGTACTATGGCAGTATTGTAGCGCCGGTACTATGGTAGTACTGTAGAGCCATTACTGTGGCAGTACTGTAGTGCCGATACTGTAGCAGAGAGATAGAAGTTCAAGGATAAGGAGAGATAGAACACCAAAAAGAAAAGAACACCTATGGAAGAAGGTGAGTCTTAAAGTGGATGATGGCTATAGATCGATATCTCCAAATTAGGGTTCCCGCTCTGATACCATGTAAGAAGGGCAAAAGAGAATACCCTCTTGGGTTGTATTAACGAATATATATAGTACAAGAGATTGTCTTACTATAGTAACAATGACTACTATAGTAAGTGTTAAATTTTGGTTTAGATTTGTAGTTATCTAAATTGAGGATAAATCCTAATCTAATTAGGATTAGATATTATTTAGATTTAATTTGGCATATATGGATTATTATTAGGAGTGTAATTCTAATTGAATTAGAATTAGACTCTAGTTAGGAGACATGTTGTCACGCCCCGGGACCCAGCGGAAGCCCGCCCGGCGCGTGCCCAGACCCGCCATATGTCTAAAACATACAAGGCGTTTAAAATAAAACGATAAATAAAGCAGTGGAACAAAAGAATCTAACGATATCAAAGCAAAGTAAATAACTAAGTTCTACACAGAGGGGTAAGTATAAAACTGAAATTCGTTGATAAAGCCATAAAGTAGTACAAAGGACAAACCCAAATACAAAGACTAAACATAAAGAGTATATAGGTGGTCTCTCTATACATGGTACTCAAAATCTCTCTCTCTCTAACACAAACGAAAGAAGGAGTAACCACCTATAGCAAAACGGACTCTCTCCGAGCTAGCTACGCGACACCCTTGCCGCGATCCCGTGCCTCTGCCGGTGCCGAAGGCTCTGAAAAGGAAACATAAAAACAGGGGCGTGAGAACTATTAAATAATAGTTCCTAGTGAGCAATTACTGACTTCAGTGAAATACGCCACTAGGCCCAAACTACAGCAAATGGGGTCAGTGTATAAGCATGAGCAAAAGCGATCAATACAACGGGTAAGTAAAGATGAATACTGCTCAACCATGATGTCTCTACTTAGCATGATTTGCATAAGTAATAAAACAACTACCACAGGTATGTATATGAGAGTAACCAATATGTAAATGCATGAGTATGCAACTATCCCAAAGTCCACAATGTGAATAGCAATAATGTCAATGTTCACTACTCTAGTCAATGTCCACTTGTCACTTTAACTGTTTAAAGTTCAACTCTGATAAGACCCACCCGAAGGTTGTCTGGCATAAGACCCACCCAAAGGCTGTCTGGCTTTACCGTGCCTAATGGTCCCGTGGTAGTCAACATTCCCACCCTAAGAACGAGCCTTTCCCACGACAATCCACTTCGACGCCCAATCCCGCACGGCGAACGTATCACGATGGCCAACTCCGGAGTGCCGGCTTGTAGGGAGCGACCCTCACAAGCATGTGCGAATGAGCACAATGGCAAGCATGCGTATCAGTCCGTCTCAAGTCTCAAGTCCTCATGTCGAAGAACATGGAATATATCGAATGTCACAAAGGCCCATCACTATGTCGTCATGTCTCTAACATGGAATATAGTCGATGTCCAATGACCTATCACTATGTCTCTATGTTGCATTTTCATATTTTACTAGTTTTAAGTGCCCCTTTATGACACTATTGTTCAACGAATCCAAGCATGGTATTTATGTTCATGAATATATAGTTCTACTTATTTCAAACATAGGAGACATGTTCTCAACTTGCGAGGCTAACCACCTTTCACAATGCATACAGTCTACACATATAGCTCTACTATATAGAGTGCGAATTTCATGATATATAAGGCATGCATTTCAAGTGTTCTAAAATTCACATAAATCATGTTTAACATGGATTTGCTCTAAAAAAGACTTTACGAAGAGTTTAGAAAGCATAGGGGCCATTTTGCCCCATTTTCATGAAGTCAAACCACCGATGATACCGAAATCCTTCGTAAGCTCCGACGAAGGTGTCGACTAGTCGCCTAGCACCCTAAAGATGTAGGAACAAGGGTCAAACAAATCTTACGATCAACCCTAAGCTCAATCAATAAGCAACATAGACTAAGGTGGAGAAAAACTCATCTAGGTGAAGAAATCCTCTCTCAAGCTCCAAATAGGAGTTAGAGTTATTCAAATCCAACCTAAATAAAGGTTCTAAACCCATCAATTAGGTTTCAAAGCCCTCAAATCAAAAATTCCCAAAATAAACCCTAAATCCCAAAATTTAAGGTTTCATAAGGTAAAATCTAGAAAAACTTGTATTAAAGGAAAAATACAAGCTACCAACCTCAAGAGAAGCTCCAATCCAAGCTCTAAACCAAGTAGGGTTGGAGTTTGATCCTCCACAAGGCTCCAACTGCAAGCTCCAAGCCACCAAAGGTGAGGAATGAGGGGAAGAAGATGATTCAAAGCCTCCAAGTTGCTCCTCCTCTTCTCCTTCTTCTTCTCCTCCTTCTTTTTCTCTCTCTAGAAGTGTAGGGAGAGTGTGAGGGAGAAGAAATAAGAATGAGAGGGAGAAGAGAGGCTTCCTATAGCCTCTAAGGTAACAAAATCCACTTAGGCCCCTAAAAAATCCACTCTGTGCACTGCCCGGTCTGGGCCGTTTTCGCGCTGAGGGACCGGTCTCCCCGACACCTGGGACCGGTCTCTCAGTTCGTCCCGCAAAACCAACGTTCGGGAACCGGTCTCTCCCCGCCAGGGACTGGTCTCTCGGACCCCTCTCGCAAAATACGCGTTCGGGAACCGGTCTCTCCCAGCCAGGGACCGGTTGCCTCAAGCCCTGCCGCAGCACTGTTCTGAGGAGACCGGTCTCTCCTATCAGGGACCGGTCCCCGAGAGTGAAAACTCTCAGAACAAAATCAAAACCCTAGAGATCGAACTTTTAGGCCGGAATACCATCTACGGCCTTCCACCAAGTGTGGAAAAGTTCGGAGTACACACCAAACACTCGAACCTCACAAATTGCAAAGGTCCAGTGCGCTACACATGTATTATAAATACATGCTACGGCCAAATTAATCTTGCGGCGACCAAATTGAGATGCCATGCGCTAATTATTCCGAGTTGCCGGAGCTCTAATTAAGTCATCCATGCATGTTGGAGTCCGTACGGGTGGTGAGAGAGAAGCATCCTTTGAAGTCTTTTATGCAGTGAGTGAGAAGCTCTAATTAATTAAGCCTCATGTGGTTCGTCCGGTGTTGAGAGAGAAACAAATTTTGGGATCTCTTATCCGGTGCGCATTTCGGCGTTTTTCGATCTAATTAAGTTTTGGTCTTTTGGGAGATCTTCTTTGTACTCTGCCTTTTCGACATTAATAAAGTTTTTGCTCCGTCTTCGCCCGTGGACGTAGGCCGTTGGCCGAACCACGTAAATATCGGTGTGTTCTTTCCTCTTTTCTTTTCGTTTCCTGCATTAAATTATTTTCTGGATCTATTTTTCGCCGTTCCGATTTTAACAGTAAGAGTATTACTAGGATTACATACTATATAATCCTACTCTATAGAAGGCAATAATACTACTCTATAGAAAGCAATAATACACAGTATCCTAATATAGGTAAACTATAAAAATATATCGTAACAAGTATATATGCTGATGTATTGCTTCCATGAATATGTCATGCCTCTTAGATCTATATAAACTCCATACAATACTTTTGAAGGCATGCATAGCTGCTACTCAGTTGCAACAAGTATTGATGAGGTAAACTTTCAACTCCCTGGATTTTGTTTAACAGGTTAATTATGGCGAATGTTTCACAGAGTTCTCAACAACCCGAATATTACAGTGCACTTCAATACTGAAGCCATGGATGTCGTCAGCAATACCAAAGGTCAGATGTCCGGTGTTCTATTAAAAAGAGTCGACACCGGAGAGGAATCAGTTCTAGAGGTGAAAGGTCTATTTTATGGAATTGGTCATACTCCAAACAGCCAAATATTAGAAGGTCAGATTGAACTCGACAGTGCTGGGTACATTGTCGTGAAAGAAGGCACGGCGAGAACTTCGGTTGAAGGTGTCTTTGCTGCTGGTGATGTACAGGTAATGCTCAGAAGACCTCTCTTACCTCTATTAGCAACAAGTGTTTTATTATTAGTTGTTAATATTGATCCTCTGATATTCATTATCACAATAAACAGTTATTAGCATATATTATACTATTTGATTCTCTTTGTAAAATGGGAGCATTTCAGCATTCTTAATTTAATGGTTACAGTGTGATTTTCTCCTTCATGTTACATCAAAATGTGAAAAAGAACTGTTAAATGTATTGTTTTTTTAATTTCTTTATCCTTTTGATGGCAACTAGAGTAAATTAGGGCCACATCAGCATATTAACTTTACAAGCCATCAAGAGGGCCTTACAAATATTGAATGCTTATTACCATTGTCCTACAAGCCGTTATTTAAGGACATATGCTCGTTATATTACTTTCTAAATAGTGGATTAATTTGAGGAAGAATTTGTATATAACTTGATATATTTAGTAATTAGATTTTTTGTAGAAGTAGATGCAGTAAAGCAGTACAACAAGAAATTTTGTGAAGGTGAATAGTCTGACTATTTAATGCTCCATGATGCGCCTTGTAAGTTATGAAAGCCTAGGATCTAATAGGTTAGATTAATATCTAGAGGGGGGTGAATAGGTGAGACTAGTAAAACACTATAAACTCACAATTAAAAATTAAATCCGGAAATTAAAATCAGCACACTGAATTTTAACGTGGGAAAACCTCCAAATAGGAGTAAAAACTCATGGGACCGGTTGGAGTCGACAGTTGTGCTGAAGGAAAAAATGATTGGAATTGGTTGCATTGACTCCGGTTTTTTGGCCTTTGGAAGAATAGCATATCGGGTGCAATTGTCATGAAAGATATATTTATTTCTCTCCACGGCTAGAAAGCACTTTTTGCCTCATGCCATGGTCGTCCAAGTAATATATCACATTTCTCCATATCAACCATGACAAATACAATTTCGTCTTTGTATTCATCTTGCAATGTGAGCATACCATATTTGCTGTACTTGGATTCGATAATAGTGTCATCATAAGACACAAGAAAAGGAGAAACACAACGTTACGGAAAAAGGCTTAATTTGTCCACAAATGTTCTCGAAATAAGATCATGAGACAATCGATGATCAATTTATACTCGACAAAGAACTCCATCAAATCTCATAGAAGTTTGAAAAGAAGATAGATATTCGCTGACACACATGGCAAGAGAAAGAGAAAGAAGATACTATGACCGCAATCAAAACACAATACGCTAAATTTTACTCTATCTTAACTCATCTCTAAAATTACAAGCCTTAGGTTATACTTATAGCCTTCAAAACATAATCCTAATATAAAACAAATCCCATGATTTTAGGGATTTTTTTCTAATTCATATATATCTAAAAAAGCCCTAAACCATATCTCTAATTTTTAGGGATCTATTCCACATGATAAATCCTAAAAATCTAAAAAAATCACCCCTTAAATTAACAAAAATAATTATTCCAAAAATTTAAAAAAATTCAAACCTTTACGACTGGAATACTGGATCAAACTTACTATAAAAAATTGACTCAAATAAATAAATGATGACTCGACCAAACCCTATCCGCATCCGACTCTGCATCAGAAATTATTCATGCAAGTTCATATTAACTGGTGAACCATATGCACCTGCGTAAATGGTCATTTCCATTCAAATTCCAATCTGGTTCCATTTCTGCCATCTGATTCCAACAGTAAACCAGATACAACTTATGCTTCTACTCTATAAACGTAGAAACAAGTAGAAATCAAACATAGGATCTCAGTATCACTATACACTCACTAAAGATCTTGTTCTGTTTGCTACAAATTTCACAATGTTTACTAATAAAAATTTGTCAATTGCAAGAACTATCTAAAATTTATTTCTTTCAAGCATCATTTCTTCTGCTATTGATGCTATTATATATTTGACTGATAGGATCATGAATGGAGGCAAGCAGTAACTGCAGCTGGGTCTGGATGTGTAGCTGCTTTGTCTGTTGAGAGATATTTGGTTTCCAATGATCTTCTTATTGAATTTCACCAGGTGCTGAGCAATATATTTTTTTAAATATCTTATGTGGTTCCTTCTTGTGTTACTATGTATCATCTGGTTTCCATTTTTAGGGTTGAGATTGATTGTCCAATTGGCATTCACTTAATTAAAGTTTGTTACTGTCTTGGATTCCCTTTTGTTTGTCCAATTGGCATTCGCTTAATTAAAGTTAGTTACTGTCTTGGATTCCCTTTTGTTTGTCCAATTGGCATTCACTTAATTAAACTTTGTCACTGTCTTGGATTCCTTTTTGTGACAGTATCGGTGATCTGTTTTCCTTTTGTTGGGCTGAAGTTAATTGTCCAATTTGCATCTCTCCTAGTTAAAAATTGTAATTTTTTGCCCCGATAGCTCTAAACACCATGCGAGACAACCAGTTGACACTCAAAGGTTAAGCCACTAGAGAATGGTTTTCAGAATTTGTATACTCAATTCTTCCTCTTTTGTACTAGGACTCTAGTAGACTCAGGATGCTAGCATGAGTTAGATGAGAGTAAACGAAATAGCGGATGAGCCTGGTGGGACTCAAACCGAAACCTCTTACTCTAATACCATATGTTTGTTCAGGGAATACGATTTGAGAGGGTTAGGGTCTTACCCAATGCTTCATTTATATGAGGAGGATTTTACATTAGGACCCTGAAACATCGATGGATGGAAAAAGAACAATAATATCTAAGCACCTTTCTTTGTTTTGCTGTGGTTTCATTGTGCAATGCATATTCTTTTACTTTAATCTAACTCTTCCATAAGGACCGGCACAGACCGGCATGAACAGCATGGCCATTCACCCACTCTCTGTGTGATATATTTTCAAACTATACAGCCTGTCACTGAAGAGGTGAAGAAGAAGGAACTTTCAGACAGAGATGTAGATATGGGCTTTGATATCACTATGACAAAGCACAAAGGCCAGGTACGTGATAAAATATGACTTTTGCATTAAGGGGGTGCCATTTTAAAGAAATCACTTTTAGTTGTCTTTTGCAGTATGCACTTCGGAAACTATACCATGAAAGCCCAAGGCTTCTTTGTGTTTTATATACTTCACCGACATGTGGTCCATGCAGGACTTTGAAGCCGATATTAAGCAAGGTGGGTTTTTCTGCAGTGTAATAATATATATGCTACTATACTGAGATAAAAAGCCATTTCAGATTATCCCTGAGCTTGGTGCTTATTTTTCTTTTCTGATTTGATTATAGCCATCATGTTATCTTGTTTAAATTTCATCTCTTAATTCATGGAGCAGAGGAAGAAGTTAGGTCTTTAATAATTGTTTTCTTTTTTGTTACGTGAATAATGTGTTTTATTTATTTGTCGCCCTTGCTCTCTTTGGATAATACGTAAATTCATGACAATTTGATGGAATTTTCCTAATCATTGATTTGATCTTATCATTCTGGTTAATACAGTCACTATGGCATGAGAAACTAGTGGTAGTTTGTCATTTTTTAAGAGCATTTGTCTGTATTTTGCATTTAGCCTTTGCCTCTGCGAATAATGTGCTCACTCCTCTTCCTAACCATGATATCTGGTGGCAGTTGCTATAGTTTCTTTTCATCAAAAATTAGTTTTAACTGCCATCAACAAACTAGAATTAGTTTTAACTAATAAATAGGCATGCTTGATGAAGTAATTTTCTGAAAGTAATAGAAGAGTATTCTCTCCAGTTATAACGATTGTTAATGCAGTCTTATTGGAGGTCTTAGAAAATCACTTATTTATCATTTCTGAAGGTTGCTATGCAAATAAGATGTTAGTGTGAAATAAAACCAATCTAAAGGAGTTACTTAACTATTTACTGATGAATGGAAGTCCATGGATAGGTTATGTTAAATTATGCGAAAGAACTGTTGTTTTCCAATAGCTTAAGGTTTCAGAGAATGGTATTTTAAATTTTTATATCCAACAATCCCCTTTATGTCTGTACTCGAGACTTTTCGATAGGCTCAGGATGTGGACATGAATTAAATGGGAGGAAGTTAATTATGCTAAGACCTTGGCGAGACTCGAACTCAGGACTTCCCACTCTGTACCTTGTTAAATTATGCAAAACAATCATTGTTCTCCAAAAGTTTAAGCTATCAGAGAACAATGTTTTTAATTTTTATATTCAACAGTTGAGATAGCAAAATTTTCATACAGTATAGTTTTTACATTGAATATTCTCACTTTGTTATTCTGTGTTCTCTTTTATTTTCCAAAAAAGAATTGAAGCCAAAACTTGAGATTGACCTGTATTGATATTGTTTTTGGGTTTGTTATTTTATCATGTTGTTTGCCATATGTCTGCTATTAAACTGAAACATATATGGAATAAATGTTAGGATTTGGTTAGATTTGTAGTTAAATCCTATTTGGATAAGAATTAATATTTAAATCTGTTTGAGATAAATTAAGATTTAAATATTAATTAGAGGATAAACCTAACTAGATTAGGATTAATATTTAAATCTATTAGAGATTAATTAAGATAGATTTAGATATTAATTGGAGTAGAAATCCTAAATATATTAGGATTGGGGTACGTTTTAGTAGAGCCTTATAAATAGCTCTTTGTGGGTTTGCTTTTGATGTGAAGTACGGTAGGAGCTTTGGGGTGCTGTACCAAAGAGAGAAAAAGAGAGAGAGATAATGAGTTGGATGCACCTTGTGCACGGGTGCGTTCATGAGTGAGTAGTCTTTTAGATTAATAAAAGACAAGAGAAGGATAGAAGAGATTCAGAAAGAGGGCTCGGGTTGTAGCTACTCTGTGCAGAAGAGGAGTCAGGTGTAATCTTCTCTTATTTAATGAATCTTATTTTACCTGCATATTTTTCTCTTTTATGATTGTATCAGCTTTTGCTGAGGAGACGGGTTTATGGTAAAAATCCGATTCAACGCTTCCGTTGCGGAATCCCAACAATCGATACCGGATCCACAGCAGTCGGTATCGGAGCGGGTTGCGGATTCACGAGATCCGGTACCGGGGCGAGTACCGATTCCAACATGGTATCAGAGCCGAAGGTTACCTGATCTGCGGGAGAGATCGACGGACGATGGCCACGAAATGCGAATCGAGAAGTTCGAAACGGCAAAAGAACAATTTCGGATTAGGCTAAATTAAAGTACGAGCTATCTCGTACAGCAAGAATTGGGAAGAGACGTTGAAAACGGTAATGGAAGTGAAGCCGGCGAGGTAAACGGATGCGGCCAGTGGACGAAGATAGGAGCGGAAGGCCGCTGAGTACGCGTTCATTATCATTACAGGAATGAGGTTGCTTTAGCAGATGTAGGCAGGCTGAGACGACACTCAGGCGAAAATTGTGAACGAAATTGGATAGATCTGTTAGCATGACCTAAACCTGACGCAACAGGTATTGTACGAAGCAGCGACGTGTTTACGGTTGGGGCGGATAAGAAGCGGGTCGAGTCTACATGATCATCTAAATGAGTTCAACAAGGTGGTGGCCCAGTTAACTAGCATCGAGTTCAATCTGGATGACGAAGACAAGCGTTGATTCCTAACTCATCTCGCTTAAACCGCGGACAGACATTGAGCATGTCTGGTGACCACGGTTGCTTTTATGGCAAAGGCTCTATTAAGCGTGGAGGTGGGTCACGAGCGTCCGGCTTCCCGGAACGAGATGCGGAAGATGACGTCAGGAGTCCGGACGCATAAGTCAGGATGTAGACTGGTGGTGATTGCGAAGAAGGAGCGAGAATATCGGCCGACAGCGATAGTCGATAGAAGAAACGCTATCTTGAGGTAGAAATGCTTATTAAACTCGTCACAGGAGGGCCATATCAAGCGACAATTGTCGAAAACTTCAGGATGATGCTGAAGAGTTAAAGCGACAGAAGGAGCAAACTGTCGTAAAACCAGGACGAGACGGTATTCAGGCTGACGCGCGCAAGACAGCAAGAGTCGGAGATGATCGATTTCTTGATGTGCTAGTAGCGGGACCGAGGTGAGAAATTTCGGAACGATGCTGGGTGTCGACGTCGGCGTGTTCTTTCAAGTATGGCCCGGAGGAAGGGTCTTTGCGCACCTACAAGCGATCAAGGTGGAAAGGCGCTGATTGGAGAACGGGAAGCAGCGTGCAAAAGTTTTGGGAGTCGGGCAAGGTAAGATCGAATTGCATCGATGGGGTCGTGAGGTACGCTGTAATGGGTGTTCGACATGTTCCTGGATGAAGCGAAAATTTTGGTCTCGTTAGCCATTGAATCGATAGGGTTGCGATATTTCTCAAGCTTCAGTGTGGAGCTATGAGGGTTCCGAAAAACGAATCGGGTCGTTGAAGCGAACTAAGCGTGGGAACTTATACGTTCCAGAACGGAGCTAACAAGCAGAACGGAAGCATAAAGCGGTTTGGAGTTCGAAAAGTTCGCAGGAGGTGCAGTCGCTTCGAGGCAAGCGACGATGCAGCGACATCGAGCGAGGAGACAAGGCTCAAGGTGGAAGCTTGCCATGGTGAAACTCGACTTAGGGGTTGAAATTACAAATCAAAACCAAGGGTGGAAGAATGTTAGATTTGGTTAGAGTTGTAGTTAAATCCTAATTGGATAAGAATTAATATGTAAATCTGTTTGAAAAAATAAGATTTAAATATTAATTAGAGGATAAACCTAACTAGATTAGGATTAATGATTAGAATCTATAGAGATTAATTAAGATAGATTTAGATATTAAATGGAGTAGAAATCTAAATTATATAGATTGGGTAACGTTTTAGCTAGAAAGCCTTATAAAATAGCTCTTTGTGGTTTGCTTTGATGTGAAGTACGGTAGGACTTTGGGGTGCTGTACCAAAGAGAGAAAAGAGAGAGAGACTAATGAGTCTGGATGCACTTTGTGGCAGCGGGTGCGTTATGAGTGAGTATTCTTTTAGAACAAGAGAAGGGTAGAAGAAGATTCAGCAAAAGAGCTCGGGTTGTAGCACTCATGTGCAGAAGAGGAGTAGGGTGTTAATATTTCTCTTATTTAAATGAATCTTATTTTACGCATATTTTCTTCTTTTATGATTGTATCAGCTTTTGCTGAGGAGCGCAGTTTAGGTAAAAAATCCGATTCAAGGTTCCTTGCGGAATCCAACATCGATACCGGATCACAAGCATCGTCCGGTATCGGAGGCGGGTTGACGGCATTCACGAATCCGTACCTGGGCGAACGATACCGGATTCCCAACATTAAACAGAGTTCTTATGTTATCATGCTGCGGATATATAAGCTATAATGTAAAACCAGGATATCTTGGAATGTGAGTATAGATAAGTGTGACTCCTTAGACCAAGGAATAGGTAAACAAGCCATAGTGGATTGCATATAGGTTAAAGTCATTTAAGTTGGTTTGAATATGTCAGATGAAGACTTATGTAGTGCGCTGGTGATGATATGGGGCTTTCTTCAGGTGGAAGGGTCCCAAGGAGGACATGCTATCTAAAAACACGTGGTTGTTATTCATCAATATCATGAAGAGCTCGGAACTCATTTTTGTTGACAAAGTTGTCTTACCAAAGAGTGGTTAAAAGTTCAATGTGGAATATTTTTTCTCCAAGGCTGCTGCCTTTCGCATTATCACATAAAATCGTCAATTTGTTGTAAGGATTTTTCATCCTGAAGTGTCACAGTGAGTTTGATTAGGAAGTCCAATGGCAAAAGGCGATTTATATAGTTCTTCTTTCTTCTACTTAATTGAGGGAACCCTTGGAATTAACACCATCTAGAAGAAATTCCAGGAGTACCATTTGAGGTCAGTAACTCAAAAATTTTGATAGTGCAACCAATTTTGGATGAACTGCTTTTGAATACACTATATTCCTTGAAAAACATCACACAAGTTTAAATTGTCACAACAAGAACTAAATGCGAAAGTGGAAGCACCAAAGGGTCTAAGGAAATTAATTTTTACGAAGTGATACTCTTCTTCTGGAGAGAAATGCCACCTACTTCATCAATATGCTCACATTGTACTGCCTTTTTTTTTTTTTTTTTTTTCCGGCCTTATGTTTTATTTTCTGACTAAGTAGGTAAGATGCACACTTTTTTTATGGCTGTCTACTCCAGCTTGCACAGACAGCTTGAGATATCTTTCTAAATAAGAAAATTCGAAATTTACTGTAAATATAAAGTAGTTCTTTTAACCTGATCTGCGATATCCCAATTCCCAAAATAAGAGCGTCCCAAATCATACTCCTAATTCCTAAGCACAAAATATTTTCTTCTACAAGCCATGTTGCTTTACTAACATTTTCTTTGTGCACGTTTTATTTGGTAATTATTTATTGAATTGACGAAGAAATTTTTTTTTCTTATTGTTTCTTGTATCTTTGATAAGTATAGGTATTAACTCTTGCTTTTCTATAATATCTAATCAAACATTCTATTATTTGTTGTGCCAGGTAATTGATGAATTCGACCAAGATGTGCACTTCGTTGAAATTGATATTGAGGAAGATCCCGAAATAGCAGAAGCAGCAGAAATTATGGGGACACCTTGCGTGCAATTTTTTAAGAATAAAGAAATGCTCAGGTGAGATATATTTCATTAGGATATTTGGATTAAGCTTGTTTACATAGCTTTATTTAGATTTTAATTTCCTGCTCATGCTCTTACCGACAAAAGATAAATTGTGGACTTTCTTTATCGAAACAATACTTGTCAATTTGATTTGTATTGCGGGTAGACGCAATGCACCAACAATCAAGTTACTAAAGTATTGAATGTTCGTAGTTTATGACTATTGTGGATGACGTTCTTACTTGCAATGCTATCATCTGAAGATGTTGAAACTTATGTTGAGTTCCCTGTCTCTTGGTGATACTTTCTTCAATAAATTACGGATCTAGTAGGTTACAAGATTTACAAACTTTCTTCTTGATGAAAGTCAATAATAATTATTTTTATTTCAATTGCTTTTTCTTGTTCATAAATAACAGACAGCATGACCACCTGTATCTCCACTTAGCATTTTGAGGAGTAATTTTAGCATTTTTAAATTGCATGTGGCTGTCATGGGGACTTTCCTGATGTTATCCGTCTTTGGACCTGCAGGACGGTGTCTGGTGTGAAAATGAAGAAGGAATACAGAGAGTTTATTGAAGCTAACAAATGAGTTGGTCTTGCCGCTTGTGCTATTAAGCATTTCTTCTTAGATATATGTCCAAATTCTAAAATGTACCTGCCTTGAGCCGCCGTTTAAGTGATCAATTTTTTGGTAGCATACCCCAAATGCAGAAATATGTTTATTTTCCTGATGTTGAAGGCAATGCTAGCTGTATCACCTTTTGAACACCTGCATTTCATGCAGCAAATTTGACTGTAAATCAGAAATTGTTTTCCTTTGAAATTGAAGTCCAAAATAAAATTTCTGGAGTAGTCGTATCTTCTTGGCAATGGAGACTGCTGCATAGCTCATTTCAGTTGAATCTCTTTGCCTATTTTATGCTTGTGTAATTTTGCCTTTATATACATGCGTGATGCTTTTTTTCAAAACAGAGTTAGAAAGAACAGCAAATAGTTGTTGTGTCTTGATGGTGATGAAGTTATAAAATGCTATAATCTTCCCCTCTCGCGTATCAGTTATGCTTTATAATATGTTACTGGTTATCTAATGCCAATTACATCTATGCTCTGTTCATTTCTTTTTTAGTGGATAATCCTGTTTTCATTCCAATTAGATACTGTGCACAATGGTGGTTGGATTTTTTTTTTTTTTTTGATCTGATTTGATGGTGTGCCGCATACGTGTAGCCTTACAAGATCTTGTTAATATATGTATAACATATGCTCACAAAATAGCAAACTGGTTTCAGTTAATCACAAGCTCCCTACTTAGTATATCACATACAATGTGGGTATTCCGGGTCTGGTTAAACAATTCTTTAGGCTATCTGAGACATGGTTGTGGCAGCAGCAGGAGCAGCTTGGGATCAGATTTTGTTCTCCTCGGAGCTTCTAATGATTTATTCTCGTAGATGCAGTTGCTTTGAAAATTGTATGAAACATTTGGGTCAGTATTTTTCCTAGTTTTAAGTATTATTGTGTTTCAGTTTCTTCTTTTTTTTTGGGGCGGGGAGCTTTTCGTCCAGCTGTTGTGTCATTTCTGCCAATTGGGTCAATGAGCATCTTTAAGTACGATCCAGTTTGTTTGAATAATCACATAAATTGAATTTTATAATCACACTCCTCGTTTAGAGTTGATCCAATTAGATGCTACTCCATTGAACAGGACGGCTATCTTAGAATTACAGATGCATTTGTTAACCCATCAACACCACTTATCGTTAAAACCTAGCCACACTAAAACCTTTCGAAGAAAAGACCAGTTAACTTTATCATACGCCTTCTCGAAATCTACTTTGACCCTAACTCCCTCCACACCCTCCTTAAACCCCCAGGCCATTAGTTCGTTTGCAGTTATGAACGCATCAGCCAAGAGATGCCCTTTTAAAAACGCTGATTGAGAAGTAGAGATGAGGTCCTGCATAACCCCTTCCATTCGATTATCTAAGACCTTGGAGATAACCTTTTGAATCCCGTTCAGTAAGCTAATAGGCCTAAAATCATTAGCCCTCGATGCACCTTCTTTCTTCGGGATAAGGCATATGTACGTGCAGTAAACATCACGTGTCGAGAGCCGTCCTTCGTAGAGCACCTGGAAGATCCAAAGGACATTATCATTCTTGATGACGTCCCAAAGGGTCTGATAGAAACTCATAGGAAATCCATTAGGTCCCGGTGTCTTCTCCCCCCCAAGCTGGAACACCGCCATTTTGATCTCCTCTAAGTCGAAAGGGATAGTTAAAAGATCAGGGTTGGTCATCCGTCTAGTTTGAAAAAGTCCACTCCAGTCCCCAACAAAAGTGGTACATGGGACTCCGAGGCGTATAGCTCCTTAAATTTACGCCAAAAGTAATATCTTTTTTCATCTTCTTTCGTAATTCTTTTTCCATCTTTTTTCATCTATAATTATCCCAATTGCATTCGCACGTCTCTTGTTATTAGCTATAACATGAAGGAACTTAGTATTATCGTCTCCACCCTGAAGCCATTGTTGTTTGGCGCGTATTTTCCATAGCCCTTCTTCGTCTTCGAGAATTGTAGAGAGATGGGTCTTGTAGCTCCTGCATCAAAAAGATTCCTCTTCTAATGCATTGATCTTCTGTATTTTTTGTATGATTTCAGTTTTAGACTTTAAAATGCTATAAAAATTTGAGGCACACTATCTGTTAATTTGCTTCCGACAGTGTCTGAGCTTAGCGTTGAAAGAGAGAATCGCTGAATTATTTTGCTGAATTTCCCTCCACCACACAGGTATGTTCTTAACAAAGTCTTCATTACGTAGCCAGACCTCTTCCAACCGAAATAATTTACGCTTGAGTTTACTTCTATTAGAGAGCAAAATAGAACAATGGTCAGAAGTAATTCTAGGAACTGTCTCCACTTCTGAGAGAGGGAATTGTTGGTCCTATTCGGTTGAGATAAGGAACCAATCAAGTTTAGCTAGGGTAGGGCAGCTTTGCATATTTGACCAAGTGAACGTTTGATTCTTCATCGGTGAGTCCATTACCTCTAGGTATCGAATAAGATCATTGAACATGTTTGTTGCCTTCACACTCTAGGTTTTACCCTTGCGTTCCATTCGGCTTCTAGTGAAGTTGAAATCTCCACAGATAACCCAACACCCTCTGCAAACGTCTTTAAGGTGAGCCAGTTCTGAACAAAACTCCTCCTTACCCTCCCAGGTAGGAGGGCCATAAACGTTGGTGACATAGAAAAAAGTTCCGCTAAGAGTATGTGAAAGTCGGAGAGTAATAGAAAATTGCTTCACATAAGTTTTGCTACAAGAAAACGCCTGGGAGCTCCAACACGTCCAAAGACCGCTAGATACACCAATAGCTTCAATAAACTAAAATTTGTTGTAAAACGATTCACAGAAGCTATGCAAAAAAAGAAAGAGAAAAGGAGCTAATTTTAGTTTCTTGTAGATAGACCACACATTTCACAGCATGTCTTTTGCAAGAATCACCTAGTAGCCTAACATTCCAGCTACATATGTTAAACATAATAAAACAAAAAAGAACAACAGTTCAAAAAACAAAAATCATAGAGGACCAAGATCTCAGGCACTGCCCCGGAGGAAGATCTCAAATGCATGTGCATCGGAGTCGCTAAGTAGAACCCTGCACTTTCTGCTCTTCTTCACAAGTTTCTTTCTCCTATAAATATGAAAGTCCTCTAGTCCACCTGTCCTAGGGCCTTCCCGAAGCATGATTTTCCTGGATATGGCTTTCAGAGTCATGGAACCCATGGGTACATTAGAAAGTCATGGCTTTCAGAGTCATTAGCAAATCGAGCGTTTAGATGTTCGAGTTCCAGTAGCGTGTTCGGATGGCAACGGTATCACTAGGGATGCAAACGGGGCGCATCTGGGGCGAGGCTCCTCCTACCCCGACTAGCAAAATCCCGCCCCGCCTCCCGCCCCGAATCCGTGACGGGTTAAAAAATACGTCCCATAATCCGCCCCGCCTCATAACCCGCCTCCCGCTGGCGCTCCGAATCCGCCCCGCAACAAATATTTTTTATAAAATTAAAATATTATTAATATTTTGTAAAATATAAATTAATAATTTTTAATAATATTATATATATATATAATTTAACAATATCAATTATAAAAATAAAAAATATCAATCATAATTCAAAACAAAATTCAAAAGTTTCAAATACATTAGAAATGATAGTACTAATTTATTTGTATTTTAATTTTTTTTGTAAATACATTATTTTTAGGAATATTTTTTTAAAATATAAATAATTTTCGGGGCGGATCGTGTCTCGGATCGTAAAATTTATCCCGTTTCCCGCCCCGAATCCGTTTATTTTCTCCGATTTACTGCCCCATCAAGACGGATCGGAGCGGGAGCTCCATAAACCCGTATTCGTTTGCATCCCTAGGTATCACCTAGACTCCTAATTCCGGGCCTCATATTCCAGGTTCAAATCTTCTACACGATCGCCACTTTAGTCTCGAGCATGGAGTGTGTCAGCCTAGACAAATCATCTATACCAAGTGAATGGTCAAGGACAATTTCAGAGATCAAGTTGTCTCCAGTGGCAACACGACGAATCAAAAGCCCAGTCCACTTAAATAAGCCACAGTCAAACATAAAGTTCGGGGTC
Organism: Ananas comosus; assembly: GCF_001540865.1. Classification (NCBI taxonomy): domain Eukaryota; kingdom Viridiplantae; phylum Streptophyta; class Magnoliopsida; order Poales; family Bromeliaceae; genus Ananas; species Ananas comosus. The sequence goes on from NC_033638.1 coordinate 5,278,083, forward strand.
ATCATGGTGGGTACATGGGGAGAGTACTCCACGATAAAATCCCCAACTGTTAGATGTGACTCGAAATCTACTATCGATTCAGGTTCGGGTTTACGACTCGGCGACAGCTTCGCGGTGCGACCAATTTGGAAAAGAAAATTATGGAGGAAAAATGAATGTCTGTGGTGGGTAGCGGAGGGCTCGGGCCGACAGGCCCGAGCCCGTAGCCCACCACTGACATTCGCCAGGGGGTGCGGGGGGCTCCGCCCCCCGCGGTATGGATCGGATCCGAAACCCGTTATGAGTTTTCCTTTTCGTTTATCGTTTATGCCCTAGAGGCGTGTGATCGTGGTTGGTTGTAACCTGAAGAACATTGTATTCCCTTTTCGTTCCATAGTGAAGNGGATCGGATCCGAAACCCGTTATGAGTTTTTTCTTTTCTCGTTTATCGTTTATGCCCTAGAGGCGTGTGATCGTGGTTGGTTGTAACCTGAAAAACTTTGTATTCCCTTTTCGTTCCATAGTGAAGATCTCTCCTTCCTCGCCCGTGGTTTTTCCCTGCAAAGGGTTTTCCACGTAAATCTGTGTTTCTTTATTTTTCTGCTTGTGGTTTGATTGTTTTTGTGTTCGTCATTTTCGTTTCCGTTTGTGCGTTTGTCGTAACACCAACTCTAGCAAGAAAGTCAAAACCGTGAACCCCTTCCTTCCCAGTGGCATCGGTGAGCACCAGAAAATTGGGCCCAAGAAAGAATAGCAAAGGGCTCTCATGGTCCGCACATATTCCGAAACCAAAAGAACTCATGGTTAGCTCTATCCCATGCATCCGAAATAAATGCTCATAGAAGAAAGAGCCCCTTTTTGAAATAGCAGACCCCTTGAAACCCTCATCAGAACAAGCCAGAAAAAGTTGGGGTCTAACAGCTCCATCCAAGTAATCAATATTCAAAATAATTTCCCAAAAGGTGAAAGCTTCGATTTTGTCGACCATCAACTGCTGCTGAACACCTTGGAGATGAGTCTGAAATGTCAACTTCTCGGAGAAAGTGCAGCCGAAGTCCGTTGGGGCGACAGCGGCTGCGACTGAACGAAGCAGAGGTCTCCTTGTCGATGGGGAGACCAGCTCAGCACCGACGGCGAGTGTCAGGGCCCATGGTTTGTCAGTTCCCAGAGAAACTCGGCGCTTGTGTTTTCCACCATGATGGTTGCGCACCCAGCATGTGGAGTAAGCCTCTGCTCGACGCGGGTGCGACGCAGCGCTAAGGTTGGGGACTCTGAGTTGACAAGCCGTGCCTCCCTGCATCTCCTTTGGCCATTGACCGAACTTTGTGATATGTCCGCCTCAGGTCTGGCATCGAGATTCTCCATCTCCACACCACCCCTGTCATCATCCCCTCCCCCAGGGCCATGGCGCGCCGGCATTTGATTATGAGTGGCCACGTCGTTTTGTCTCCCAGGCAGTGGTGGCGGCGGAGGTTGAGCATCGTCGCCACTGTCCTCCTCCCAGCTCTCGAGTGTGACCATGATGGGAAACGACTCATCCCCAAACACCGAAGATAAGTTCTCGGGAATATCCGTCAGCTCGTGAACAGCAACACGACATCGGTAGGCCCTCAAGTCGGCCATTGATTTGGAGTTTCAATCAGCCCTCAAGAATCGCCCAAACCCACCGACGACGATTGCGGCCACTCTAGGGATCGACCAGCATTCGAAGGGAACGTTGAACAGTTGTATCCAAGACTTGAAGGGAAGTCTATGCGGAGTGGTGTGCCGATACTGTCCCCACTCGAAGCAGTTCATCTAAAAACCTTCCAAAGTAATCATATACCTCCTTACAAGCCTCTCCGCCAACACCCACTCCGGCGGGAACACAACGTAATCATGGTCCCTATGACGCGCCACCATGAAGTCAGTTGGGTAGTCGCCGAACCGCTCTGCTACAGCATTGGCAATCGTTTGCTTGCTGTTGGGATTAACCAAGGTTCGCCGGTTGGACGATATCTACAAGTATTGCATTTTGGCGTAGCTCTCTACGTGTGAAAAAGTCCACAGTGTATGGAACGACAGCTCGTAAGGATCGGGTGCGTCGGCTCAGTGAGCTCACAGCATGTTGGAGTAGCTTTCAGAGGGCTTGAGTTTGCACCGAAAACCTTTATGTCCAGTTCTGAAACACCGGAGACACCTGATCAGATCTCGATAGTCGATCACTTTATGATCGAGACCCAGACACCTAAAGCACCTCCCAACAAAATTACGACGCTATCCGCTTGCAGCACTCTTAAGGGCGTCCTTGGTAGAAGCAAGTTGGTGGCACTCAGCTTGGAGCAAGAGAGCCTCTTTATAGGATTTTCTACTCCCAACTTCAAGGTGATGTAAATGTTGCTTCCCAGGTTGGTTCTTCCCCCCTCAGCTCTGAATCCACCAAAATCATTACCAGTTTGATGAAAAGCATCACTACCTCTGTAATATTCTATGTTGATGATGTTTTGTGTGTAATGTAATTACATAAGCATTCGTCAAGTTTCAAGAGAAAACGAGTTAGAATGGAGAAGTTACGCGACCTGTGCTAATCACTTAAAGTGAATAATAACTTCGGTTTTTCGGAGAAGCCAATGAGTGGAGATGGCTTCTGGTGCGTATTGGACTCCGTTCATAGTGATCCAATAGCTCGTTTTCGACGGTTCGACTGTCCTGAACCCAATGGCACTGACGGATTTGGATTCTGAAGCACGATTTTCGAGAAAAATGAATTTTATCGTAAAATAGAGTTTTTGGCAATTGGAGAAGGGATGGGTTTCGTCACAAATCAACGATCGAATTTAACGAAACAAAAATGTAGATTCGATGCCCCAGCCATGTTGAACGCGCTGGAGCAATCCGATCAGAAATCCGACGGACGAATCTCCAGGAATCGCGTAAAGTTCGCTGAGGGGTCGAAATTGGCAAAACGAAAAATCTGCGAAAAGCCTAATATTTTTTTGTACCGTTTTGCGTGATTTCGAACGTGGAGGTGCTTCTGTGCAAAATACATGCGCTGGCAGGGACTTAGCTGAAAATAATCAACTTTGGGGGACTTTTTTTTGCAAAAGTGCACATGGTATGTAATTTGCAACTAGGGTTTCTTTGCACGAAACCCTAGATCTAGCTGACCCAGCTACGCCCTAGCCGTCATCAGCAAGTCCCTGCCCTAGCCGTGCGTGCACCCCGGCCGCTGGCAAGTGCCTCGGCCGCTAGAAAAGCTTGGCTCGGCCTCTCCTCCATCATCTCCTCCACCTAGCCGCCACCATCCTCGGCCATTGACCCCAAAGAGTCACATGCACCCTGGGAAACTTGATCCCCTGGCCGAGTTCCCCCTCCGACGTCGTCCCCGTCGGCCCCTACCGTCTGTGCGTGCCGCCGGTGCCGCCCGTGCTCTGTGCGGCCAACCAAGATCCAGTTTTGGCCGGGCTAAATCTAGCTCGAGCTCGCGAGCTGCCGTCGCCTCTGATCGGCCGCATCGCCCTCCGGGATCTCCGTCGACCCCCTCACTGTCGTCGTCACCGTCCCCGCGGACCCCGGCAGCCGGCATTGCTCCCTGCGGCTGCCCAGACTCAGCTCGGGCCGAGCCTGGGCTGGCACTATCTCTGCGCACCGCCGCCGCCCACCGTCGGTCGCACCGTCTTCCCTCGACTTTCGGCAACCGTCGCCGTCGCCCCGGCGCTTCCCCGGCCGCCGATTGGCAGCCGTTGAGCCGTGAGCCCTAGCCGAGCCGCACTGGCTGCCTCCCGCCGCCAGCCAGCACGTTCCTTGTCACGCCTCGGGGTCCTTTTTAGTTTAAATGCATAGCGGAAGCGTCCAAATTTTTTTAAAAAAAAAAAAAACTGACCCCCAGGGTATGCCAGATCCGCCACAAATACAGGAAGCCCACTGTTCACACGGACAGAGTCTCTCCTGTATTTGCACGGTGTCGCACAAGTATAAGACATATAACCATGATACAACCACTACAAATGAATATACAATATTCAATCATTTATACATTCATACACCATTCACAACAGATTTGCATTTAGAGTTTAATCATAAATCCATGAAAATATTTTTAAATCTATTTTTCACACGGAAACCTTTTTCTTTAAACGCTACCACGAGGGGTAGAAAACCATTTCCAATACTTTACATGAAAACCACGAGTGTTTTATTTAACTTCACAAACCATGTGTATATATATCCAAGTAAACAAAACCAACTGAACCATATGTCTAAGATATATCAATAGAAGTAAAGAGGGTAGAAACTAAACCAACAAACCGGGTCGGAAGCTCTATCGACTGCTACGAACGTGTCTCACGTCTCGTCTCAACCCTCACTGCCCGCTATACCTGAAAAATGGTGGGGGAGGTGAGAACATATAAACATGTCTCCCCTCCCAGTGGGTACCGCAAGCCGAAGAAAGCGAGGAGTACTCACCGGATCAGGAAGAGATAAATAAGATCATGAGCAGATATACTAAGTACAGTAGTAACAATAATACATGAACAGGATGTATAAGAACAATTACTGCTACTATAAAGAAGAACTGAATGCATACATGGGTATCGAAACTATAGTAGCAAGATAAGTATATGGAAAATGCATGCAACAACTACTACTATAGACATATGCGTCAACCGCACGTATAGACCAAATATACCCAATCTGGAATGGCCGTATTGGTACACAACACCTCAAGCCCATGCCACAACTGCTCTAAACAGAAATAAGCCGTATTGGTTCGCAACACCTCAGGCAAGCCGTATTGGTCCGCAATACCTCAGGCTGAAAGCATATAACCTCTCTTGGGCTCACGGGTTGACACTAGTAACCACTTTTTCGGAAAAGAACACCATCTTGCGGTGGATTAGACCGCTGGTGTTCGTGAAATGCGCACGAGTAATGGCGATCGATGCTGATATGCTCAAAAGCCAAACATCGGCAACTAGCCGACAATCCAACCCCTCAGGGTAAACCGACCGTATAGGTCATCGAACAGTAAGGAACACAAGTACCGACCACTCAGGTCCACTAGGATGGAACAACTCAACATCCTATCAAAGATGTGCAAGTATAATCTAGAACTAACCGTCAGCCACTAGCCGACAATCCTACCCCTCAGGGTACACCGACCTCATAGATCATCACTCGACAAGAGTCAGAACTAACTAACTAGGTCACAGATATATCAAATAATGGGTATGAGTAAACTATAATTATCTGTCGGCAACTAACCGACAATCTCACCCCTCAGGGTATACCGACCTCAAAGTTCATCGAACGATAGGAGTCAAGGAACAGACCGAATATGTCACAGATACGAGATACAAGAACCGACCAATCAGGTCACTGATATAAAGTACGAGAACCGACCAACCAGGTCAACGGGTACTGAATGCAACAACCGACCAACTGGGTCAACATTTATCACAAGTAGATAAAACTACTCTACTCCTACTCAGGATACTAATCATGCAAACAGCGAGTAGAGTAAGATGTAAACGATATGGGTGCAAGGCTCAATATACTATACTACGCAATAGTAATAACAGGAGAACAGGGATAGAAGGATATCTATCACCGAGCGTGCACCACTGTACCGACGTCGGATCGAAGTACCCACCTGTACAGCTATGGAACTGATCTCTCAACTGCGGAGACGGAACGACTGAACCTACGAAAGGTCCATCGGGTTAGAATCTAACCTACTAACATGTAACGCTACTCACAATCCCCACTCATGGCCCGACGGGAATCGGTTTTCCAAAATCGATTGCCAAATACACCGGAAGTCCCGAAAACCGCACCGGAACTCCGCCGAGACCTACGAACAATCCCGGGACACACCGACTCAGGATAAGAGTCGCCCGCTGCCACTAAACACCTATTTTAGTGTGACTTGGCAGCAAAAACATTAATTCGCCACGAAACGACTATCGTTGGATAATCGTTCCGATTCGGGTTCCCGGAAGTGTCAATTTCGACACCGGAACCCACCGTCGCTCACCGGTCATTTCCAAACCCTCGAAACGATGCGGGTGACCAGCCAACAAGGCTCCGCGACACCACAATTACTCACGAGGCACCGTCAGAAGAATTCCGAACATAAACCGCGTTTCGTCGGCGGATTCGCCAAAAAACGCACCGAAAATCACTTTCTGATTTTCGCAAAGGCCTGGAACCTTGGACAATCAATCCAGAGGTTACCCACAGCCTGCACACACTGCCAACAGCAGCCACTAAAAGTACAATTGCACAAAAACCCTCCCGATTACACGAATTCGCATTATTTCATGCGATTTTCGAGATTTTATAGCCCGACAGTGCAAACCGATATTAATTCAATCAAACCGGGACACCCGCTGACAGGTCTCGGCATGCCGGAGGCCGTGCTCACCTTTCGGAGCAGTTTCGGCCACTGTGGGAAGCGCGGGAGCGACTCGAAGTTCAGCGAACATTGCGCGCTGAAACTAAAACGCCTCTAACTCACTCATCTGGAGCTTGTTGACCCTAAATGAGGTGAGCACTGTGATCAGAACTGACTGAAGATCACCGTGCTCACCTCCAGAGGCATCGGAACAGCCCCGGGTCGCCGAAATAGTGATCCTAAACCGAAACAGTGCGCAGAACAGCAAAAACTTTGCTTACCGGCCATGGGAGAGCTAGGGCTGGCCGGCGACGGCCGTACGGTGGGCGATCCAGTCGAGGACGAGCGCGGCAGGTCGGTGGGGTCCAGGGCAGGTGCTGGCCGGCGACGGAAGGCGGCCGGTGGCGCGGCGGCACAGATCAACCCGCGACTTGCTCTCGGGTTCATGGGGTCCGCGGTGGTCCAGCGGCGACCGGAGGAGCTCCGGGAGGCGACGATCTATCGCCGGAGGTCGAGGAGGAGGTGATGCGCTCCGCTGTGGGCGGCGGCGATGCGCGGAGGCCATGAGGGCTCCGCCTTGGCCAGCACCAGGTCTTGGTGGCCGCAGGACCTAGGGCGGCGCCGGCGGCGCACGGGGATGGCCGGGAATGCGCGCCTGAGGTAGCCGGATGCCGGAGGGAGGCGGGGCGGCTGAACTAGGACGGTTGCTGCACGCCGGCCTCATGCTGGGCCGAGCTCGGCTCAAGTGGTTCCGGGTTGGCCGCAGCGAGCTCGGACGGCGCCGGCAACGCACGGGGACGGAGGGGGCCGGCGGGGAAGATGCCGGAGATGGGCCTCGACCCGAGGATGAAGACTCCACAGGTCAGGGTGACATCCAGAGGCCGACAGCCACGGTGGTGGGAACAAAATGAGAGAGAAGTTGAGAGGGAGGTTCTTCCGGCGGCCGGAGCAGCTTGCCGGCGGCCGGGGCGCGAGCACGGTGACGGCAGAGAAGGGCTGAGGTCAGCTAGGGTTGGCTGGGGGTGATGGGTCGGCTAGGGCTAGGGTTTGAGCAAGAAAACCCTAACATCCCTATTTATACCAAACGTAATTTTGCAGCGAACCCCCTCAAGGTTGATTACTTACAGTCCAACCCTCGACAGCACGTGCACTTTGCACGCCCGCACCTCGACGTTCGAAACCGCGCAAAACGGTACATAAAATATTGGACCTTTCGCAATTTTTTCGTTTTGCCGATTTCGACCCCTTAGCGAAGATTTTGCTATTCCCGAATATTCGTCCATCGGATTTCCGATCAGATTGTGCCAGTGCGTTCAGCACGATTGGGGCATTGAATCTACAACTTTGTTGCATCTGATTCGATTACCGATTTGCGACGAAACCCATCCTCTCTCCAACTAATCCAAATATCACACATAGGCCTATGTGGAAACCCAAAAACCTTTAATTAAAATTCGAATTTGAATTCCCTACCACCAGTAGGTACCAGAAACATCTCTCACCCAACCCCAGGTCACAAGCACAGAGCACGAGGAGCTTTATAATGCAAGAACAGCAAAGAGCGAAAACCGTCTTTTCGATAAAACTCTCTTTTCTCGAAAATCGTGCATCAAATCTAAAATTCATCAGCACCATTGGTTCCAGAATAGCTGAAACGAGCTATTGGATCGCTATGAACGGAGTCCGATACGTGCCGAAAGCCAACTCTACTTCGTGGCTCCTCCGGAAAACCAAAGTTACTATTCACTTAAATAATTAGTAGTTATCGCGTAACTTCTCTATTCTAACTCTTTTTCTCCTGAAACTTGACGAGTGCTTATGTAGTTAAATAACACATAAAAACATCTTCAATGGAGAGTTTAGCTACACTGTTAAAATCTCAGTCCTTACATTCCTGGGCCCCCTCCTACCGGCCGCAACCCTCGCCGGCCAGCTCTCCCGCCGTCTGGCCGCCGCCGGCCATCGTGTGCTCCTGCGGGCTCCGGTAAGCTTTAATTAGTGTTCTGCGCACTGTTTTGGGATTCCGGACGCTTTTTCGACGATCCGAGGACACCCCGACACTCCCAAAAGTGAGCACGATGATCCTTGATCCTTGCAGAACATCGTGCTCACCTCCTTTGGGGTCAGCGAAGCCCTGGTTTGTGATATAAGCATTGTTCAGGCATTGTGCATGTTATTCGCAGAACTTAGTGTCGCTCCGGCGCACGCCACAGTGGGCGGCCGTGCTCCGAAGAGTAAGCACGGCCTCAGGCACATCGAGACCTATCAGCGGTTGTCTCAACTAGGCTAGAAAGCCCTCGATTTGCGCTGTGGGGCTGTAAAACCCCGAAAATCACATAAAATGATGTGATTTTTGAAAGTTGTAGGGGGTTTTATGCAATTGTATGTTTCATGGTTGCTGTTGGCAGTGTGTGCGGGCAATGGGTGACCTCTGGACTGGTTGTCCAAGGCCCCAGGCCTTTGCGGAAATCAGATGTTGATTTTCGGTGTGTTTTTCGCGAAATCCGCCGACGAAACAAGATTTTGGTTCGAAATTCTTCCGACGGTGCCTCACGATTAATTGTGTAATCGCTGAGCCTTGTTGGCTGGTCACTTGTATCGTTTTGAGAGTTCGGAAACGACGGGAGAGCGACGGTGGGTTCCAGTGTTGAATTTGACACTCCCGGGAACCCGGATCGGAACGATTATCCAACGATAATCGTTTCGATGTGAGGAGGTGTGTTCGCTGCCAGGTCCTACTAATAATTGAGTTTAGTGGCAGCGTATGACTCGTAGCGCGAGTCGGTGAGTTCCGGAACAGTTCGTGGGTCCCGACGGAGTCTCGGTGTGAGTTTCGGGACTTCTGGCGTGTTACGGCAATCGGTTTTGAGAAACTAATTCCCGTGGGTTTACATGTAGGGATTGTGAGTTAGTGGTTCGTGTTTGTGGATTGTATGCTAACCTGGTGGACCTTTCGTAGGTCCGATTGATATTTCCTCCGCAGTCGGAAGGCCAGTATCGTATACGTACAGGTGGGTACTTCGACCCGAAGTCGGTAAAGTGGTCCACGCTCGGTGACATTCCCTATACTTTTTTCTTATTGTTTCCCTTGCATATTATATGTTGAGCCTAGCACTTGTACCATATCTCTTTATTGCTCTACTTAGTTGGTTTGCATACCGAGTATCATGTTTTAGAAGTAAAGCGGTTTTATGATTATTTGTGAGATCTATGACCTAGTCGGTCAGTTCGTTGCATCTGGTATTGTGACCTAGTTGGTCGGTTCTTGTATCTCGTACCTCTGATCTATTCGGTCAATTCACTGCATCTGTTATTGTGATCTACTTAGTCGGTTGGACTCCTTGGTGACCTGCCGGTCAGTATACCCTGAGGGGTTGGATTGTCGGCTAGTTGCCGATGTTTGGCTATTGAGCATATTAGCATCGATCGCCACTGCTCGTATGCATTTCACGTACACCAACTGTCTGATCCATCGCAAGAGGGTGTTCTTTTTCAGAAAAGTGGTTAAGAGTGCCAGCCCGTGAGCCCAAAAGGGGTTATATGCTTTCAGACCTAAGAGCTTATGCTTGGGTCATTTACAGATTAGAGCAGTTGCAGCACAGGCCTGAGGTGTGGGGACCAATATGGCATGTTTCAGATTGGGTATTTTTGGATTTGTCGTCCGGTTGATGCATACATACAGTAGCAGTAGTTGTTTATTTATACATCCCGTTCGTTTATTATCGTTGATACTGTATTATCCTTACCTATACCTTTGTTTATTCTCCGTGACTGATGAGTCCTCCTTGCCCTCATCGGCTTACAGTACCCACTGGGAGGGGAGACATGTGTACATGTTCTCACCCCCCACCCCCATTACAGATGACGTCGCGGGGCCTAGTGGGACGGTTCGTGAGGAGCGTATTTAGAGATTGGTAGAGCTTTCGGACCAGTCTATTCGGTTTAACTCTTAAACTTGCTTTCTTAAATAATTGGCATAGATGATATGGTTCAGTGATTTATTTTATTTGCATTCATATGGTTTTATGAATATAATAAAGTTCACGGAATTTTATAAATTAAATGTGGTTTTCTACCCCTCGTGGTAGCGCGTTTTTTAAAGAAAAAGGTTTCCGTGTAGGAAACGATTTTTAAAAGGATTTTCTGGTTTTCCTGGTTATTAGTATTTTAAAATGAGTTTCCGAGTAGGAAACGTTTTAAACTAATAGATGTGAACTTATGAATATTTGTGATGAACTGAATGTGGATGTGAATGGTGTATGAATATGGGTGTTCATATGTTGTGGTTGTATATTGTACTTGTGCGATGCCGTGCAAATATAGGGGAGGTTTTGTTCGCGTGAACAGTGGACTTCATGTATTTGTGGTGGATTTGGCATACCCTGGGGGTCAGGATTTTCAAAAAAATAAAATAAAATTGGGCACTTCCGCATTGTTTTTATATCAAGAAGAGACCCTAGGGCGTGACAGCCTCCATTATGAATGCACTCTTTGGTGTGGCTAATATCTCTGTGAATGTGGAATTCCCTCTCGGTGGGCTGAGAAAGAGATCCTTTCCTTGTGGAATTATGTCTCGCATTAACGTCTCCGCCAACCTCATCAGCCCCTTCCTCCATAAATATCAAATTCTGAAGCCTACAACCCTTTTCTTGCTAGGAATTAATCGGCACATCAATTTAAACGCAGCGGAAAATAGTTTTCGCACTTTTAAAATTTTTCGGAACCCAAATACATATCACATATGGAAACCGAAAACTAATAAATCAAACCGTTGCCGGCAGATCATTCTCATGTTACTATGCAAAAATTTAATCTAAACAAAAACTCCTTATGTTTAAAGATCTTACCGTAGACCAGTTAAGGTCTCTTGATCTACTGTACGGTTGAAACTGAATATGATGAACAGAGGTTCCGATTAGCCGCGCACATGCCCAGCCTCTACGCGTATCTACACGGAATCGGTGCATACCCGATCGACCTTCGTCTCACGAACCGGATGAGTCACGGACCATCTGGACGGTGCTAGCAATCCCTCATGATCCACCATTCGATGAAGAGTAGAGAAGTTGATCGAAAAGAAACATGTGCGCGGGAGAGAAATCGGAGAGATTGACCTCTATATGTATATAGATCAATAGCTAACATTCATCAAATTAATTAAGGTCCATGGCGTACATTGAACTTATTAATAAGCATATTTTGAGCTGAATGTCATGTTTGATTTATTTCAATACCTGTTGCATTTACTTGCTTATCTAGTATCGTTTACTCATGCCACAATTGACCTAGTGGTGTACTTCGCCACTCTCGGCGGCTTATCCACTGGGAACTATTGTTTAATAGTTCTCACACCCTCTTTGTTGTTGTTTTTACAGAGCCTTCCATCGCGGGAAAGGCTAGGGTTCCTGGTAAGAAGTCAGCGGCTAGCTAGAGCCTTCTTGACGTTAAATAGACAACCCTTACAAATTTATACAGTTTTCTTCAGTGTTGTATATTAAGTTATGTAAATTGTGCTTTAGCCTTATCTGTTGTAATAGAGTTTTGAGTTGTATAAGTTTAAACTTTTAATTGTGCTCTGATTACCCAGTGCAGTTAAGATTTGGATACTACTTTGTTGATTCTTGTTGTAGACGCCTAGTGTACATTGTGATAGTTTGGTGTACACGGCGGGTCTGTGCACATTACTATGAGCTTTCGCTGAAGTCCAGGACGTGACATTAGGTTCAATGCCACTATACTCATAGCCTAGATTCATTAACACTAGGTCCAATGTCCTTTACTACCTAGGTTCATTCGACTCTAGATTCAATGTCACTATATTCATAACCTAGATTTACTTGACTCTAGGTTCAATGCCACTCATGTTCTTTTTTTCCTAATTTTTCACACTTAGGAATCATACTTGACATGCCACTCATGAATCACCTATGTTCATTGATACTAGGTTTCATTGCCACTCATGATAGTTATTATCTTAATTATCCACAGTTAGGATTCTTTACATATCACCCTTGTCAAGTTCTTTACTATACTTAAGAGTTCATCGACTCAAGTTTAACATTCATGTCATTCTAGCATATTCTCATAATATGTCATCATGCATATATTCTTTAGCATCTCATACACATGCCTATGTTCTTATCGAAATGGTAGTCAACATATCTCATGCATTCTTTGGTATACATCTTATGCATTCATCATAATCTATCATATGCATTCATTATCACCTATCTTATGCATTCATTAGCATATAACTCATGCATTCATTTACTTTGCAGTTGGCTACCATTACATGCATCAATGACGAAATACACTACACTTTGGCATGGAAGCAATCTAATCGCTTCGGTGAGCACAACCCACGTCAAATCGCTTTCCGATTACTTGTCGACACTTGCAATCGGCCGCCCGCGGCACTCGGTGTCCGGTTCGGCTCGATCTTGCTAATACTCACCAACCGTGCGTCGATTCGCAGCCTCGAATTTTAAAGCTCTATAACTTGATGTCGTGATGCTAGGAATCCGTTTTCGTGATTTTTGGACATCGTCTCGGCCTTCCAGGCGGAAACGAAACCAAAAACGTCCTTTTTGGCCATATCTTTGCGTAGGCTCGACGGATCGCCGAATTGACTTCACCAACGATCTAGAAAACCTAGCAATTAGGTTTACATAGGGTCAATTTACATTTAAACCCATCTATGACAAAAACCCTAATTTTCGTGCCCTAACAATGTCATTTGCAACATACACCAAATAGATCTCTAAAACAAGCAAATGCAAGCTTGTTGAACCTCTAGGAACTCATCTAGAACCATTTAAACCATTCGTAGGGTGTTTAGAACAAATCCTAGAAATCCACCATGAGAGCACTATGAAGAAACATAGATTTTCATGTGTTTCATGGCCTCAAAAAGATTTATATACTTTTAAGAAGATCAAAACCAAAGATTTATGGCATAAAACCAAACCCTAACCTTGTTCTTACAAGAAAACCTCACCTTAACCCAAAGCACTCCAAGGTCCACCTTGTAGAAGAGCTCTAGGTCTTCCAAAAGCTCCAAATCTCTAAATCCTTCTCCAATCTCCTCCAAATCCACCTTGGAGTAGAGTTTCTAGAGAGAGAAAGGGAGAAAAGAGAGGGAAGAAGGGTTCTCAACCACTGGTAACAAGAGAGGGTGCTGGGGGTTTTTATAAGATGCTACAATTGCATTTAAACCCTCCCTTTCTTCATATTTGCAGCAGATCAAATTATGCTGCGAAGTACACTTAGTACCGGTACTAAATATTTTGTCACTGGTTACATGATTACGTACAGCTAAACCGGAGAGTTATTTTCTCGGATAACAGTACTGGTACCGGTACTAACCAGGGATGTGACCGGTTTAACAGTCTGGTACCCATACCACTTCAATGCATTACTGGTAATGTAAGGACTGAGATTTTGGCAGTGTAGCTAAAATCTTTGTTGCTGATGTTTTTGTGTGTAATTTAATTACAAAAGCGCTCGTCAAGTTTCGGAAGAAAACGAGTTAGAACGGAGAAGTTATGCGATCGTTAGTTTTCACTTAAAGTGAATAGTAATCCGGTTTTCCGGAAAGGCCACGAAGTAGAGTTGGCTTCCGACACGTATCAGACTCCGTACATAGCGATCCAATAGCTCGTTTTAAACGGTTCAGCTATTCTGGAACGAATGGCGTTGATGGATTTCAGATTCGATGCACGATATTCAAGAAAAGGGAGTTTATGGGTTTTACACATATATTTATGTGTGGTTTTGGAAAGTTGGAGAGTGGATGGGTTTAGTCGCAAATCGGCGACCAGATCGAACGAATCAAAATGGTAGAATCGATGTCCCAGTCGTGCTGAATGCGCTGGCGCGATCCGATCGAAAATCCGACGGGTGGATCTTTGAGAAAAGCGAAATGTTCGTTGAGAGGTCGAAATTGGCAAGACGGAAAAATTGCGGAAAACCTAATATTTTATGCACCGTTTTGCGCGATTTCGAACGTCGAGGGGCTGGTGTGCATAATACACGTACTGGCAGGGACTGAGCTGAAAGTAATTGTCTATGGGGGACCTTTTTGCAATTGTACACAAACATATAAGGGGGCAAAGTGTAGATTTTTAAATGACAGTGGGAAAAGTGAAAAATCGGATTTTGATAGGAAGGTTTTATGTATTTTAGCCTACAAATTAACCAAATAACCTAGCTGAATAATAAAAATAAAAACCGAGACATAAAACCAATAACTAGAATGGAATAGGTTAGCTAATTACATAGTTATTAATTGAGTAAACACACTAATCAGCGTTTTATTTGATTAATGATTGGCTACAAATAGTAAATCGCTTGCTAGTGCAAGCGATTAGGAGCCATATATTATTAATTAGCAATGCTGCATAATTATCAGAAACTAATTAATGAAAAAATTATTTGAGTTCTCGAGTTGCTAAGAATTAAGAATATAATTACGAAAATAAACTAAATAGCTTAGATGCAGCTATTAATTGAATAAGCACACTAATCAATTTATTATTTGATTAGCAACTGATTATAAATAATAAATAACTTGCCCAAATAGTTAATTAACATATATATATTAATTTAAGTGCTCAAGCAGTTAGTGTGTAACTAAATAAGTCAATTATAATATCAATTATAATATTAATTAGCAATGTTATATACATTTATCAGAAACTAATTAATAAAAAATTAGTAAAGATTTTGATTTGTTAAGAATATAATTATGAAAACCAAGGAAATAACCTAGATGAATGGAGTTGGAAATAATTTACAAAAAGTGATCTGTGCAGTGCAAATTTTAAAATCGAACAAAGTATAAAGTAACCTTATACAGTAGTCACCACCTGGGGGGAGGGACAAAAGACTCACAGAAGAAGCTAAATACATAGGCTCAGATGAAAGGCATATTTAATCAGGAGGGGGAAAAAACTCACAGAAGAAGCTAAATAAATATGAACCAATTGAAATTTTTTGTTTGAGGCTCAGATGAAAGACATATTTAATTAGGAGTGTGCACTCCTATCGACCAAGAGGACATTCGAAGTGAGATTTCTTTCATCTATCATCATCGCCTAGAAAATACATTAGAAAAATTAGTATTAATCACAAATATATTCTGCTATTCTTCTTAATTCTAACATAATGTCTCGGAAAAAAAAAAGGAAAAATTTAAGCAGTCTTCACAAAAAAAACTAAAAAGGTAAGGCTCAGTTAAATTGGCAAAAATGCTCATAAGCATAGAATAGTAATAGAAGCAATAGATTACCGTAGGAGGAACATGTGTGCAACGACCAAGGATAAGAACAATAGGAAGTGGTTGCCTATAAATAGGCCGTCCAAACTTCCGCTTGTTCGAAGCCATCATTTTTCACGTTTTCCTCTACTTATCATCATCGCCTCAAAGAAGAGATAGAAAATAGCAAGAAACAGAAAAGAATAAAAGAAACAAAGGAGTATTAGTAAAACAACAATGTATCGAAGCAGTCGAGTCCATGCAAAGCTACCACATTTAATCCAAAACAAAGACAGGAATATCATATTTGAGTACAACCAATTATCTGTAAAACTGACTCTATCCAAATCTACCACATTTAATCCCAAACAAAGATACGAATACCAAATTTTGAATACAAAAAAACATATGTAAAACTGCTTTCTCACAAATAATCCGACAACCAATCAAAAATAAAATATCAGAGGATCATATTTGGCCACCAACTAAACATGAGGTGATCCAATCTCACAGCTTGTGCAAGTAAAGAATGCAAATAAGAGAACTGTTGGCAAATTTTGAATCAGTAGGTTAGAATCACATGTGTACACCAAAATTTGAACAACATCAGAACACTAAATCACAGTTAATTGCCCAAGGATTACGTTCCCCAAAAGGTAGAATCGCAATTTTCAGTACAACTAAATATCAGCACATTGTTGTACCAACTACCATCGGTAAATCCAAGCCACCTCATGCATTGAGTATATAGAAGTTTCTTAATTTAAAACAAAGGCATCAACTTAAATTTCAAATAAATGAAGTAGCAATCGGTTGCCTATGATGCAGGCCATCCAAAGTGCTCTAACCACCAGCCAAGAAGGCCCGGGCCCCTCTCAATTATCGCAATTATTTCACATTCAAGGGAAGGTCAGCATAGTATGGGACAATAACAGGCGAAAGCTCAATTGTCGCAGTCATCTAACATTCAAGGGAAGGTAATCATAGTATGGGACAAAAAGAGGCGAAAGTAAAGTACCCCCCGCAAAGGACAAAACATTATTATAAACTACACAGGACACAGCTATGAAGAACAACAAAGAGCCGACAGCCAGCAGGAAGACATTGGGAACCTGCAGAAACCAAAAAAGGGACTTGCGGATTCCACGGCATATAATTTTTTTTTGTTTTGAAAATCAGGTTGAAGGAAAAGCAAAAGAACAGAGTTTTATCTGTAGAAAACCTTGAAATAATGATGTAAAATAACTAAGTCTTCAAAGGATGTTGAAACAAAAAGGGAAAAAGAAATCGAATGCAGGTAAAAGCAAGCCGAAAACACAGATTTGACAAATCAAAGCCAAAGATGCAATTTGGGAAAATCCCAATAGCTTAAAAAAATATGAGAACACTGTTTACAAAGAAGAGAAAAGTGAAGAGGAGCAGCAAACATGAGTAGGTATGGAAATAAATAAATAAATTTTGCCCACACTACCCTAGTGATCGAGCATTATTAGATTGGCAGCGAAGCCTTCCTGATTAGTAGTGCTGACCGAGCTAGAAACCATGCACACGTCGAAACTATTCTTAGCACAAATGAGAACAACCGGTTGCTTACGAAGTAAGCCATCCAAAGTACTCTCATTACCAATCAAGAAGGCGCAGGCCCCTCTCAATTATCACAACCATCTAACATTGGGAAGGTCATCATAGCACGGGAGGAAAGCAGGGAAGACAAAGCCTCGGGGAATAGAAGGTTCAAATTCTTATCACATTCAGGTGCAAGCAAAGTAACCCACAACAGACAAAACATTGCTATAAACCGCACAGGACAGAACTACAGATATCAAGAAAGAATCTGCAGCCATCAGGTAGACATAGGGAACATCTAGAAACCAAAAAAGGGGCTTGCGGATTCCAAGGCGCATCCAATATATACTTTTTAAACCATGCTGAAGGAAAGGGGGAAGGAGGGGCCTGCAGATTCCAGGGTTTTTTTTTTCTTTGAAACCATGCTGAAGGAAAGGGGAAAGGAAAGAGTTTTACCTGGACCAAACCTCAGAACAATGATGTAAAATAACCAAGTAATCGAAGGACACTAAAACACACACAGGAAAAAGGAAGTAAAGAAAAAACAAATGTATGTAAAAGTGAGTTGGAAAACACAATTTGCAGTTTCCAGAAATCCCAAGGACCAAAAAAACATGAAGCCAGTGTTAGCAAAAAAGGAGTAGAGCAAAAACATTAAACTAATGACAAACATAGCAGAAATCTCCATCTTCTAATGTTCGGAATCTACGTAAAAATAAGTAAAAAAAACAGAGCTTGCAGGTTTGGAAAATCTCAAGGGTGTAAAAAAACATGAAACCAGGGTTCGCAACGAAGAGAACAGTGAAGAGAAGTAGAGGGCAAAGATTAAACGAATGACAAACATGCACTTTAGGAAAATCTAAATAGGAAAAATATTCTAAGAGTAAATCCAAAAATAGAGAGTTTTGACAAATGAGCAGAAATTTCCAGATTCTCTTTCAATCACCGGAAAACTATAAAGCACACCATGAAAACCAAACCAGGGAAGGAATGTTTGCAAAGAACAGAAGATCACTAATGTTTGAAAAGAAGAATCGTAAATTTGATAAAAAATTAGGATACGAAAACCATACAAAATAACCTAGCTAAATTCAGATGGAAATAGTTTATTCATAAGTACAGAATAGTAATGAGAACAAAATCTGATAGGCAAGGTAAATATATTTTGCTCAGACTCCCCCATTTATCAAGCATTAGTCAGATCCACGCCATTTTTTTAATTTTTTCTTTTTTGCTTTAGTAGCGTCGAGTGGATTGAAACAGATATGCAGAACCAAATTACCCTAGAATGAGACCCACCGGTTGCCTGCAAAGCAGGCCATCCATAGTGTTCCCATTTCTCTCGGCAGTGTAGCACCTTCGTACTTAGCACACTAGTACTTAGCACACTCGTTCTTAGCACACTATGCCAATGGCTTTCCATAGTGTTCCCATAGTGTTCAGTAGCTTGGGCAAGAGATAAAAAAACAAAAGACATGGTTGCCGAGGGATTAGTCCTTTCAAGTCTCCGTTTTTCCAAAAAGATTATACACCAAGACTTAAGAGATGGTTGCCGACGGATTAGGCCATCCAAATCTCTTTTTTTTGTTCTCTTTGTAGCATCACTGCCTCAAAAGAGATTGAAAGAACTAAAATGTCAAACGTTCCCACAAATTAGCACATGAGCAATAGCTATCATCCACACTTATCTTTACATATCATCATCGCCTCAAAAAATAGCTAGAAAATGGACAGGATCGCAAAGAAATGAAGAAAATAAAGTAATATTAGGAAAATAACAATACACTGAATAATATGAATAACCAAGAGCAAGGAGTGGCAGGAAGAGCATGTAAAAAATCTCGAGTGTAAAGCACATGTACTATTTTTTCAGAAATTACAATCCGAATAAAACAAACCTTAAAATGTATCAAAAGTATCTGTAAATACTAAGCAATCCAAATCTCCGTTTTTTCCAAAAATATTAAACACCAAGACTTAAGAGAAGGTTGCCGAGGGATTAGGCCACCCAAACCCTTTTTTTTCTTTTTGTAGCATCACTGCCTCGAAAGAGATTGAAAGAACTAAAATGCCAAAAGTTTCCAGAAATAAGCACATGAGCAATAGCTATCATTCAAGTTATCCTTACTTATCATCATCACCTCAAAGAAGAGCTAGAAAAAGGACAGGATCACAAAGAAATCAAGGAAATCAAGTAATATTAGAGAAATAACAATTTACTGAAGAATATGAATAACCAGGAGAAAGAGTGGCAGGAAGAGCATGTAAGAAATCTCAAGTGTAAAGCACATGTACTAATTTTCCAGAAATTAGAATCTGAATAAAACAAACCTAAAAAAGTATCAAAAGCACCAGTAAATAGTAAGCAAACTTCATACTATCTATTATTATCCCAACTATAAGCAAGCAGTGGAGAAAAGAATCCCAATTCATAAAAAAGAAAGGTAAAAAAAAAAAAACTGCAAAACACTATTGATAAAAAGCTTTGAAATTAAGCAAAGATAGGAAATGAATACAAACATATGTCAACCAAGGAAAGTAGATAGATGCAAACGATATTAGCAGGCAAAAATTATAAAAAAAATACCTGTATCAAAATATATTCATCTTAATGAAGCAAATATATTCACACTTTTCCTTATTTATCATCATCGCCTCAAAACAGAGCCAGAAGCAAGACCACAAAAAAAATTAAAACTGAAGTAAGAGAACGAAAAACGTGAAGAATAAACAACGAAAAAAAAGATGATATAGGATTTGAAAAAGGGCAAGATTGATGAACTTAGAGAGAAAGAACATCTTCATTCTTTTTGTCACACATTTGATGCATATTTTTTTAGCCAACAATAGGTGCATGCGTTGCCCTAAGACCATCAATCTTGCCCTTTTTCAAATCCTATATCATCATTGCCTAGCAAATTATTTGAAGCCACGAATTAGCCATTTTTTTATGCCACTATTTTTATAATATTATGATTAACATTTTGATTAGTTATATTAAGTATAAGGAGTCTCCTTTGTCAGATTCTAAAAGTCCACCATCCATATATATATATATATATATATATATATATATATATATATATATATATATATATATATATATATATATATATATATATATATATATAGAAAGAGAGAGAGAGAGAGCGAGAGAGAGCAGAACTACTATGCTCTTAGGAGCACTAAGGCCTCTGTGCTCCGAAGTCGTTTTTGATGATAGAATGTCCCAATCAATGATCGACCCCCTTAAACTTGATCTAGCATATTTGAAATATCTGGAAAATAAACTTTACGATTTTTCGATGTCATTTACCCAACGATCAAAAGGTTTCAAAATCAACGGTTGAAAATAAAAATCTCACAAAAAGTGGTGATATGACACTAAAATTTTCGATCAGATATATTGATCTTGCTGTAAAGAGTATATAAAATTTTTTATCAAAATTTCATATGATTTGGATACTTCTACACCGTTAAACTTGAAAACAGTAGACATCAACCATTAAAAATTATTAATTTTGAACTCTTTCGATTGCTAGGTAAATGACATCAAAAAATCACAAAATTTATTTTCTAGATCAAATACAATAGATCAAGTCTAATGGAATCGATCGGCGATTCGAAAATTTGATCATCTAAAACAGCTTAGGAGCATAGCACAGCAGCCCTGCTCTCTATATATATAGAGAGAAAGAGAGAGAGAGAGAGAGAGAGAGAGAGAGAGAAAGAGAGAAAGTAGGTCTTGTGCGTTATTAGAAGCAGGGAGGCCTCTGTGCTCGTAAGCCGTTTTCAATGATATAACTTCCAAATCGATGATCGGTTCTGTTAGACTTGATCTAGCGTATTTGAACTATCTAGAAAATAAATTTTACGATTTTTTAATATCATTTACCTAGTGATCAGAAGGACTCAAAATCAACAGATGAAAATAAAAATCTCACAAAAAGTTATGATGTAGCACTAAAATTTTTTATCAAAGATATTGATCTTGTTGTAGATAATATAAAGAATTTTCTATCAAAATTTCATCTGATTTGAATACTTCTACATTGTTAAATTTGCAAACGGCATACATTAACCATTAAAAATTGTTGATTTTGTACCTCTTCAATCGCTAGGTAAATGATATCGAACAACCGCAAAATTTATTTTCTACATACTTCAAATACGTTAGATCAAGTCTAACGGAGCCGATCGCCGATTAGGAAGCTCCATCATTGAAAACGGCTTAGGAGCACCGAGGCCTCCATGCTCCTAATAGCACACAAGTATATATATATATATATATATATACTTGTGTGCTTTTAGAAGCACAGTAACCTTCGTGTTATCAAGTCATTTTCGATACTGAGAATTCCAAAAATGATTGGATTCATTAAATTTGATCTAAAGAATTCGAAGTACCTAGAAAATAAATTTCGCGATTAAATCGAGATCATTTACCTATTGACCAAAAAGGCCCAAAATCAACAATTGAATATAAAATTCTCACAAAACGTAATAATATGACACAAATTTTAAATCAAAAATATTGATCTTGCTTTATATGGTATAAAGAATTTTTGGCAAAATTTAATGTGATTTCGATATTTCTACACCATTAAACTTGCAAACGACATTTGTGCAACAAGTTTAACGTGTAGAAATATCTAAATCACGTTAAATTTTGACAAAAAATTCTTTATACTATATAAAGAAATATCAATACTTTTTATCTGAAATTTGTGCCATATCATCACTTTTGAAATTTGTGCCACATCATCACTTTTTGTGAGATTTTTATTTTCAACCGTTGATTTTGAGCCCTTTCAATCATTAGGTACATGATAATAAAAAATCACAAAATTTATTTTCTATATACTTTGAATATTCTAGATCAAGTCTAATAGAGCCGATCGTCAATTTGGAAGCCCCAGCATCGAAAACGACTTGAAAGAACGGAGGTTCACACTTCACAGTGCTTCTAAAAGCACACAAGCCTCTCTAGCTCTCTCTCTCTCTCTCTTTATATATATACACACACCATGCAACATGCATTATTGCATAAACTCCCGTGAGAAATAGGTATCTGGATATGTGATTTTCAAAACCATATTTATTTGCATTCATGCCTCTGCTAGGAGTATATGAGCTTAACAACCAAATTCCCCAATGGAAGACATCAAGCTAGAGCTTTTCTCGATGTAGTCTTTGAAAGAGATGGTCAAGCTACCAAATTGCTAGAGAATTCTATTCCACTTAGGGCTGAAATGATATAATATAGGCGATATATCTTGAATAAGCAATTAAATATTAACTTATAGTTTTTTTTTTTTGCATATATATACACTACAAGTCTTCAATATGAGAAGTTGTTTAACTACCGACCTCAAAGTTGGTAAGAAAATTTTCCATGTTATGTATGCACATATCAATTTTATGAAGGCATTTGTGCAATTTTCTGTATTTGCCAGGATATATATAAATACAAACATATATGAGAAGTAGGTATCTAAATGTGTGACCTTCAAAGCCATATGTATTTGCATTCATGCCTTCACTAAGGGTTTATGAAAGTAAGATCCAAACGAAATTCCGCACCTTGTCCCCAGTAGAAGACATCACTCCGGAGCTCTTCTTGATGTAGTCTTTAGCAGAGACGGTCAAGCTGCCCAATTGCTAGAGAATTCTATTCCACTTAGGCCAAAATGATATAATATAGGCATATATCTTGAATAAGCAATTAAGTATTACTTATAGTTTTTCTTGCATATATATACACACACACTACAGTTTTCATGAATGAGTACATGAGCAATAGCCACCATTGATAAGAATAATAAGAAGTGGTTGCCTATGAGCAGGCTGTCCAAACTGCCTATCTTTTAAAAGAGCCGACATAACTGTGATGCACGTTAGAAACAAAAACAGCAACACAAATTGCAGTAATTGCATCACATTATAAACAAAAAAATGCCAAAGCTCTCAAGTATGCAAAGAGGGCCCAAAAGGTTTTGATGGCTTGGGGGTGAGACCATCCAAACTCTCCAGCATTTTTCTCACAAAAAAATAGCCCCAGACTACACCAATAATCAATGCCAATCTCTCTTCTTTTTTTTTTTCTTTATAGTATCACTGCCTCAAAAGACTTCAAAACAACTAAAACTCCAAAAGATCATGCAATAAAAAGCCCACTCAATTAAGGACAAAAGAATGATATCTTCCAACTGAAACAAATTCCTATCATAACAAAAAAAACTTAAAAAGAATAGAGGCTAAGTAATATCACAATAGACAATAAACAAAAAAATAGAAAAATAGAGGCTCAGGTAGTGTAAAACAAATTTCAACCAAGATCAGTAGCTTGGGCAAGAGGAAAAAAAATAGAAGAGATGGTTGCCGAGGGATTAGCCTGTTCAAATCTCCGTTTTTCCAAAAAGATTATACACCAAGACTTAAGAGATGGTTGCCGATGGATTAGACCACCCAAATCTCTTTTTTTGTTCTCTTTGTACCATCACGGACTCAAAAGAGATCGAAAGAACTAAAATGTCAAAAGTTCCTACAAATTAGCACATGAGCAATAGCTATCATCCACACTTATCCTTACATATCATCATCGCCTCAAAAAAATAGCTAGAAAATGGACAGGATCGCAAAGAAACCTAGAAAATAAAGTAATATCAGGAAAATACCAATACAGTTAATAATATGAATAACCAAGAGCAAGGAGTGGCAGGAAGAGCATGCAAAAAATCTCGAGTGTAAAGAACACGCACAATTTTTCCAGAAATTACAATCCGAATAAAACAAACCTCAAAATGTATCAAAAGTATCTGTAAATACTAAGCAACCGAAATCTCCGTTTCTCCAAAAAGATTAAACACCAAGACTTAAGAGATGGTTGCCGGGGGATTAGGCCATCCAAACCACCTTCTTTTATTTCTTTTTGGAGCATCACCGTCTCGAAAGTGCCTCGAAAGAGATCGAAAGAACTAAAAATGCCAAAAGATTCCAGAAATAAGCACATGAGCAATAGCTATCATTCAAGTTATCCTTACTTATCATCATCACCTCAAAGAAGGGCTAGAAAATGGACAGGATCACAAAGAAATCAAGGAAATCAAGTAATATTAGGGAAACACCAAGACTTAAGAGATGTTTGTCGAGGGATTAGGCCATCCAAACCACCCCTTTTTTTTTTATTTTTGTAGCATCACCACCTTGAAAGAGATCGAAAGAACTAAAATGCCAAAAGTTTCCAGAAATAAGCACATGAGCAATAGCTATCATTCAAGTTATTCTTACTTATTATCATCACCTCAAAGAAGAGCTAGAAAATGGAGAGAATCACAAAGAAATCAAGGAAATCAAGTAATATTAGTGAAATAACAATACACTGAAGAATATGAATAACCAAGAGAAAGAGTGGCAGGAAGAGCATGTGAGAAATCTCAAGTGTAAAGCACATGTACTAATTTTTCAGAAATTAGAATCCGAATAAAACAAACCTAAAAGAGTATCAAAAGCATCAGTAAATAGTAAGCAAACTTCATACTATCTATTATTATCCCAACTATAAGCAAGCAGTGGAGAAAAGAATCCCAATTCGTAAAAAAGAAAGGAGGAAAAAAACCTGACATGTACATTAGAAATATTGTCACACATATAGTACAGCTTATCCGTTGATCTTCATTTTCAACAGATTGCACAAATCATAGTAATATGGCACAAAGCAAGCACGTTTCAGTCAAGCAATTATATTTTTTTCCTCACAGTTTGTCCTAAGGCAACATACAACAACCTACAGTCCCTAATTAAATAATCCAATTTTATATGTGGTCTTGGTCATCATGTAGAGCAATTATCATGCACTAAGGAGAGATGCTCCTGAGAAATGAGGTAAAAAAGGGCATCACTTAAATATATTTTTTAGTTACAGCAGAATCATCTAAAATTTAAAAAACTAGAGAAGCTAAACCTTGCCAAATGTAGCAATTCATTGCAGTGTCACAGGTTTCAGAACAGAGTGTGCTTGTTTGACAGGAAACAAAATCTTTATTTGCCGCTAGATTCGGTAGAAAAGCTCTCACATAGTCAGCAAAGCCGATCAAAAAAGGTTTAAAGTGATTTAGGGAAAAATAAATAAATAATCTATGGGGTATAAAACCCTAGCAAATAGTTTTTCAAATTTGACAACAGATGAACCCAAGTGGGGTTTTTGATAGATCATGGTCATAGTCGAACAATGGTTGACTGCATCTCATGAAAGAGCCTTCTCAACCTCGGTGGTGACTTCTTTGGGGGGTTTCTCAGCATGAAGCTGCACCACTAATCCCTTCTTAGAGTAGTAGTCAATGACCTGCAATACGGAAATAATACGAAACAATTCAAATTTCCGAACTATAGAAAACAGCATTTATTGCGAGTAATTGAAGGAACCAGGAAAGCTCTAATATACCAATCTAAGAAGAAAGAATATAGATAAAAAAAAAAAAGGATACACAATCAGGCAATATATGAAAATTCAGCAGATGTGGGAAAAGTCGAGCTGAATTAAATTCTTTTAACCAAAGTTTTCTGGCCAAGAGTGAACCCAATCAATATCCCCAAAAATAGTGGTAATGCAAAAGTTGTCGCAACTGGCAACAGCTTCCATTGAAACCTTACCATGCCACAAAAGGGACAGCAAAGTATTATGTAAAAAGAGAATCATTTTGTAATGAAAGATTCAAAGTGAGAGGATACAAAATTAAAAAAGAAAAGGAAATAAGAAAGAAGTTAAACAGAAAAAGAGGAGGTAGAATGATGTAACAGAGTCTTTGAAAAAGAAGAAAGAGGTAGGAGGGCAAGATTCGACACTCTCGTGTATCAAAGAAGCAAGGTATATTATCGTTGTATATATGCCATCTGAAGAATTTACAGTTAAACTATATACCCTCAGACTTTAATGCAGATATGTGTGATCACCCAAAATTTAAGTGCATATAACTCATTTGATATGTGGTACCATCAAAATGCAACTCAATTGTAACATGGCATGAAGAATTATTTAAATAGTAAAGAGAAAAAGGACCATCAAAATAATGAAAATATAGATAAAAACTAGAAATGAAATAAAACTGAACTTTCTAATTACATGCTGTTGGGTGGCAGGTAGACGCGTGTGTAATCCTGACTTGACACTTCATGGTTGGATATAGCCTGACCGGACTGACTACTACAGCAAAACTAAGCATATTCTTTCAGCAGTGTGGGAACGCTGATCAGATACTATGAGACTACTCTCTTGGTTCGTCATTTGTTGGCCCATATTTACCAATATTCATACAAGGCCTTGCAACAATTCCCTACTTGGAAGTGCTTTCCATAACCATACCTTTTCCAAAGTTGTAAGCATCTTTATTTTTCTTTATTTTTCTCTTTTATTTTTCTTCTTTTTTCCTTTTCTGTATTTTTTTATTTTAAGGTTTTGTTTTCCCTTGACAGCTGCACACAGTCGTCAGCTATTACATATCAATTTGATATCCATGCACCTATTAAATTCTGGACGGAAATAGAAAATGCGATCAAAAAGAATTTGCAGAAGGATTCCATTTAGCATGATATTACTAACAGAAATCGGAAATCCATCAAATGTATTCAGTAGATTGCCTACTATAGTTATTGTTGCTAGACTTGTGTAACCAATATTATAAATCATCTATATATAATTTCACATACAAGTAAAAAGTCCTATTCATACATAACCAACATAAAGAGGAGGCTTGTTAAATGGAAAATTTTCACTAATTTCTTGTTAACAGTTAAAAATTGTTAAAAGGACCTAGTACAACACTTTACTAGTCAAGAAGGAACGAAAGAGATGACGTACAGGTTCAGTTTGCCTGTGGAAAGCTTCAAGCCTTGACTTGAGGACTTCAGCAGTGTCATCTTTCCTTTGAATCAATGGCTCTCCAGAGACCTTGAAACGAAAAGAAAAGATTAAAAAAAAAAGAAGAGAGTAATATAAGCACATAAGAGAATAAGTTCCACAACTAAAGTAACGCCTGAGTTTAAGTCACACAAAGACTCAAGATATGTATACAGCTAATAAACCATACAAGAAGAAATTTGTCACGTAACAGCACGAAAGATGTTTAGGCAAAATAACCCCTGATGCACTTACAAAAGTAGCATGAAAGAGAAAGGACTCGTCTACTCATCCACTACTTCTTTAATTTGAGATATGAGAAATATTCTACCAAGCCCGTTGCTTTATAAAACAGTGAATAATAGCTAAGCTTAGAAACAGAAAGTTCAAGTATTGCAAGGTGAAGAGCACGCAATATGAAGTGATAGATCAAATGGTCAGATACTATTCACACCAATTGAAATATTATGTGTATAGTATAGAGTAAATATCATGATTAATTTAATGAATAAGCTGCTTGTTCTTCCACTTACATCATCAATTCCTGAAACCTTTGGAGGTGCAAACTTGGAATGGTAGGTCCTTCCGCTAGAGGGATGAATCCAACGGCCAGTAATTCTTTCTTCCAATATAACATCGTCGATTGCAAAGTTGAGAACCTTGTCAATTTTGCTGCCCTGCTTGGCCAACATCTCGTCAAGCTGCATCCAACAGTTGATTCAGTAGTGACCAAAATAAACCTTTCACGCAAAATTAGAAAATGAATTCCAAAACCAACAGGTCTATTTTACTCGTCAAAGAGTACAGGCATCTGACCTTTTGTGCTTGAACAACAGTCCGAGGAAATCCATCAAGAATGAAACCCTTTTGACAGGATGGCTTTTTCATTGCTTCGTCAATAATTCCAACAACCAAATCATCAGAGACAAGCTCTCCCTAAAAAAGCAAGAACAGAATTTTCAATGAGCAAATGCGAACAAGTGTTTTAACCTTTTCTCTTCCCTTTCCCTTCTGTCAAATAAGCTCCAGTATAATACCTTGTCCATAGCCTCTTTTGCTTTAATTCCAAGAGGGGTCTTAGCAGTAACAGCAGCTCTCAACATATCACCAGTAGCCAGATGGCACAAGCAGTATTCGTCCTTAATAATAGGCGATTGAGTTCCCTTTCCAGATCCCGGCGGACCTGCAAAATAAAGCAAAAAAAATCAAAGTTAAGATTAAAAAAAAGGGTAACTAATTTTGACTTACTTGAAAAATGGCACCAATAAGCTGATAAATTTTAGAAAAAGGGCTTTAGTGAACAGGAGGCTTGAAAAAGGTTCTCTCTTGCCTTTCAGAAAAATGCAAGAGAGAAATATGCCATAAGCCATAATAAATTGTTCCATCCCACACAAAACAAAGTTACAAATGATAACATATTTCCGCACCAAACATTAAAGTATAAATATTCATCTATGGTTCTATGTGTTGTTTTACGTCGAAAGTAGTGTCAGAATGCCAAAAGCAGATTTATTGATGAAACAAGCTAAATGACTTACAAAGAAAATCCAAAAGACAGAATTTTCGACTGCATACATGAAAAACAAAAGAAGGAATACCGCATCGGAGAAATACGACCAACAACTATAATGATTTGCATATGGGCAACCAGATAGGCGAATATCTACCATCATCGAAATTACATCGACTATAAACAAACTTCAATCACATCACCGTTGGTGTTAATTGTGCAGTTAGAAAAGGCTGAATTTTTATGATTCATACCAACACTATAGAGTTATTTTGCCTTATATATGACAACAACTATCCACCTCTATTTACATACCTAATATGTGATAATTTAACATGATCATAACAGTATCTAAAACCAACAGATAATAGACTTGAAACGACATAAAGTTACACAAAAATGTCCATGAACACAACAAACTATCTAATATAACATCAACAACGACTAAATATTTTTCGCAAATGAACAGGAAATTTCCCAAACACAAGAGATAAACAACATACCAAAACCGAATCCCTCTTAGATCCTAAGCTACACGGCCCTAATCTCAATCGGAGCACTTCAAGCATCAATCGAAAGCATAAATCGCGTATAGAAACCAGAAAACAGCATCAAAAGGGGTCAATGTCGGATCTAAAACTAGGGTTTTGGCGAGAAGCCAAAACAAAAAAAACAGAAGGGGAGATCGATCGATCGATGGATCGATGGATCTACGGGTGAAGCGATTAGAGTACCGATGAGGATGAGGCGCTTGTCGGGCTTGGAGGCGCACTTCATGCGGCGGAGCAGCTCCGTCATCAGATCCGGCGTCGGCACGTCCTCGAGATTCGCCATTTTCCCTCTCCTCTCTCTCTGTAATGACCCTGAAGAATAAATGGTAAAAGTAATACTAGTAGCAGCAGTTAGCATGGGAGAATAGTAAAAATAGCAACTTTACGTAGAAGAGGAATAAATGGTAGCAGCAAGGTGGGTGCGAGCTCGGGTGGAACTCCGGCGAAGCTAGAGCATCCTGGGTGCTCCGAAGGAGAAGAGGGAGGATCGAGGTAGGTGAGCGGAGGACCCTGCAGATCTGGAGAGCGGAGAAACAGAGCGGAGGAAGTAGAAACACCTCGGTAGCGGGTAGCGGGCGATCCCATTCCGGGTCGGATGGAAAAGGCGGACCCAAGACCCGCCGGATTGCAGATGGCGCGGATAAGAGAGTAACCGGCGCCCGTGTGCCCGAGAACCGCAGCCTGGACCAGGAAGGCCCAAACCGAGGCCCAAGTACCGCCGAAATTGCAATCCACCGGCCTATACTCATATTTTTCCACTTTTGCAATGCAGCCCTCTTAGCAAGTTAATTTTACATTTTAGTAGATGTATAAATATTAAGATGTAAGGTAAACAGGGCATGAATGGAAATGAATTAGCTCGTCTTCTCCTCTACTATTCTCCTCTTCTCTTCCCCTCTAAACCCTCCTCTGCTTCTAATCTCTACCTCTCTACTGTATCTCTCTCTATCTCTACTTCTCTATCCCTCTCTACCCCTATTTCTCTCTACTTCTCCTTCTTTTCCCTTCTTTTCCTTACCTCGGGTACCTCGGATCCGCGACTCGGGAGCACCTATCATCCTCACCGCCATCCGACCTCAGAGCAATTTCATCATCGGTGGTTGCGGATCGACCGGGGATGTTACACTCTCTCTCTCTCTCTCTACTTCGCTCTATCTCTCTCTACACACACCTAGGCTAGAAAAAAAAGAGAGGAAAATAGGTGTAGGTGAGGTGAGAGAGAGAGAGATAGAGAGAGACGCGCTCGCTTAGGATTTCTCTCACGACTTTCGCCCGTTGCCGCCTCGAGGACCAATAGAGCATTTAATTATAAGATTTTTGAAGGGCTCACCAAGCATTTTATAGGAGTTAAGTAGGAACATACCCTATTAAAAAATAGATTTTATTTTTATTTTTTTGAATGAAATTATAAAAAAAATAAAAAAATTTTAAATACCACTCTATGGTTTCACACTTTTTCACTTTCTCACTTTAGTATTATGTGGTTTAAAGTGTAGCAATTTAGTAGCTTGTGGTTTTATTTTTCTTTTTTTATTATACATTCAAAGTTAAAACTAAAAAGTATTAAAATAAATATTCGATAAACCTAAGTAGAGTATTTGAAGTTTTTTGTATATAATTTAGTAAAATATTAACAAATGAGCTGACGAAAAGAAAAAAAATAAAACTACATAATACTAACTTGATATACTTTTAACCATAGGGTACTGAGGTGAGAAAGTACAAAACTATATAGGTGGTATTTAAAGTTTACCCTAAAAAATATAATATAACTAAATTAATAAATGAAATATTTCTTATCTTATTTTTTTTTACTGAACTTATTGTAATTTTTCTGCAAGTTCACGTAAAACCTTTTTAAGTTAATTTTGTCGGTATTTACTTTATTCAGTTGATTATTGAAGGGGTACGTAGTTTCATTTCACAACGTCTTTTTTTGGATAAAGCATATAGCAGGAACAAAAAGATTGTGAATTATATGATGCATAACAAATTTGCTAGTGATATTGCTTGGATCAGTTGGTAAATATTTTTTAAAAAAAATATTTTGTGTCAGTAAAATTTAAATGCTAATTAGGCATCAAGGCAATAATGAGATGCAAAACAAGAAAAGGCAACAAAAATTAAATTTTTCCGAAATTTAAATGAAAATATTGTTTTCGGATTTGTTTTTTTTTAAACCAGTACGAGTCTGATTTGAATCATGAAAGCTCGATTTTCAGGTGCAACTCTGACTTTCTTTTTCTTTTTGGCCCTTCTTTTTGTTCTGTTTTAAGATGGTCTTGGAGAGTATCATTTATGATGTAAAAATCAAATATTAGTTGTGATTTAATCGCACAACTTTGGCTCACCTAATAATGAAAGCTTGAGCTAATCACTTCCTAAATACCCACGCGGGTCAAAGAGTGAAAATACTATTCGCATCTCAAAATGTACTCTAAAATATAGTTAATAAATGGACTTCAGTCATGGCGGCGGTCGTTAATCAGTAATTTAGTTTTTCAGGTCACACTAGAAATTATATGCAGTGCTATACTGAAAATTATGGTATGAAAAGAAATTGACCCACCGACTATTTCTAGTGCAAATAGCAAAAGGCTTGATGGTTGATACCCGAGATCCCAAATTTGAATTTTAGTTGATTCACATTTCTAGCTAAATTTATTTTTAAATGAAATAAACGAAACGGATAACATGCTAACTCTCTCAAAATGGAAAAAAAAAAAAAAAAGATTGGGCATTAGTCAAAAAAAAGATTGGGCATTAGTCAACTAATTCTAGTCGCGTTTACTGTGGGGACTAGACCCGAGAGTGTGGCGGAGAAAGCTTCTGTTGGTTGGTGTTTTAGGTGTACAACTACTTCAACAGCCTATTGGATCCACAAGTTAGACCAAGCAACGTGGTCTGATCCACGGGATCGCATTTGACCATTGGGATCATGAAAGCTTCACAAAAAATAACCCAAATTTGATTTTCAAAGGTATCGCTAAAGCTATCTATATCTATACATCTATACATATAATAAAAGGCGAACTCTAAACTGTCACGCGTCGCCTCCCCAGCAACCCCCCTTCTTTTTAGTTCCGAGGGAGGGGCGGGCTCTTCCTCTCTCTCTTTCTCTTTCCCTCTCTCCCTCTCTNCTAGGAGCGCTGGAGGCGTGCGGAGAAGAGACGTATTAATATCGGTTTTTTTTTCCCTTTTTTAGTTTGTTTAATCAGATTAAACCAACGTTAAAGAGTGTTTCCTTTTTTATTTATTTTTAACATCGTACTTATAACTTTGATGTTTGGTTCAAGTACAAAATTGAATTTTCTTGAGGAGCGGTAAATGGGACGCTACTCTTTCATACTTTTCTTTTGTTTAATTTAGTGTTTTTAAGTTTGTGTAGTACTATTTTCCTTGTTAATCTCTTTTGTGTATGTTTACATCCCTTTTACTTTAAAATCCTAGTTTTATACCCCTTTTTTAAACTTTAACTTCCCCTTTATCCTATGACCTTCCTTTTTAATCTCTTTGGGTAAATGTTTTTAGGTTATAACCCTAGCTTTTGAGGGGCGCGGGCTAAGGCCTGGGTTGGGCGCGGCGGGTGCGGCGAAAGCGGGGAGCGCGGGCGGGTGGGGGTGCGGGCGCAGCCGAGCACGGGAGCGCGCGACGCGCGGGCGGGTGCGAGCGGGGGAGCGGCGCGGGCGAACGCCCGCGTTGCGGGAGCTGGCACGGACGCGGGCGCCGGCGAGCGAGCGCGATTCCTCTCCCCCTCTCTCTCCCTCTCTCGATCCCAGGGAGAAGTACCCAGATAGAATCCNCCCTGTAAGGGTTTTAATTTTTCCTTTGTTTTGATCTGCCCTAGGGTTTGTTTCTTGATTACATTGTTGTTCATGTTTGCTGTTATTGTAGTGAAATGTTTAGTTCTTGATTAATCATAAGAAGAAATGAATCGGTTGCTGCGGGCTTCGCCGGCGCCCGTCCGTGGTCGGATACCGGCGGTGGTGGCGGCGCAGCTGCTGCTCCGGCAGGGCAAGCCCAAAGACGAGAGCCTCGATCTCTTCTCCGCGATCCCGCTGAGCGAATCGCCGACGATCTCCTCCCCCGCCGTCGCCGGTAACCGGAAATAAATTTCCCCCTCCCCCATTGATTTCTTCTTTTTTTTAAGGCCCCGTTTGGATCGCAGGATAAGCGGAGATAACGCAGGTTATCCCCACTATTCCGCCAAACGGGGTGAAATTTGGCCGGGATATTTTATCCCGGTCAAACCTTGCTATTCTCGGTTATCCTGGAATAGCAAGGGATTTGCTATTCCACCATTTTGGTGGAATAGTGCTATTCCAATGCTTAATTTCAAACTTAATTAAACTTATAAATTGAATTAAACTAAATTATATAAATATAATATGTTATATATTATAATACATTATTTTTATTATAAAATTATTAATTGTACTATATTAATACATATTATTTATATTTAAATATTATAATAAAATTTATAATAAATTATATTTAAATATTATAATAAATTCTTTTTATTAAATTTAAATTTAAGTAGAATTTTTAAAAAATTTATAAATTTATTATAATAAATTATTTTTATTAATTGTTCCCACCACTATTCTTATTTTAAAATTTTAAAAATTTAAATTTTTAAAATTTATATTATGATCAATCTTCAAAATGAAAGTTTAAAATCTTAAACTTTAAATTTTAATTTAATTTAAATTTTGATATCGTTTAAATTTTTGATACATTTTAAATTTGATATTTGTATATTTTTTAAGTTTAAAATATGATTTAAATTTAAACATTTGACATTTAAAATTTAAAATTTTTGATTTAAAATTTGAATTTTAAATTTCAGATGTAAATTTTAAATTTAGATAATATACATTTAAAAATTTAAAAATTCAAAAATTCAAATATAATAAGTGGATATATCATGTATTTTTTATTTACAAAACCATATCTTTCTTATTCCATCTACCTAACAACCTATTTTTTTATTCCAGGAATAACCCAATTTTCATCCAAACGCAAAATTGATCTAATCCTCGCTTATACCTCAATTTATACCTATCCCTGGAATAGCCACTTTTTCCTTATCCCCGAACCAAACGATACCTAAGGGTTTTTATTTTTATTTTTTTTTATTTTATAGAGGAGGGAGTGTTGGGGAGAGCAGTGGAGTGGAGGATGATGATCTGTTCTACGTGGGCGTTGAAAAGAGCGATTACGATTGGTAATCAATAAACCTCTTTAACTTCCTTTGTTTTTTCCCTTTTTTATTCTTAATGCTACATTTTCTCTCTATTTTTTTGGTTGAAAAATTAGCTACACCGTGAACATTTTAAATTAACATCAATTTTGGTTATATTTCAATATCAAATCAATTTTGAACTGAGTTGTGCTATGTTCCATATAGAATGAAATGGATGAACCAAAGAGGGATAATGTTCTTAATTAATTTTCTCTCTATTTTTTTTTACAAAAAAAATTATTTAAAAATTACTCAATTTCACTTCCAAATTTTTTTTGCATAAAACAGGCTACTTACACCCCCTGGAACTCCTCTCTTTTCCTCATGCAATGGAGTTGAACACCAACCATCTTCAGCTTCTGCAAAAAGCACTTCAGAAGTTGGATCAGCTTTAGCTATAAAGCCTTCAAGGGTATACTTGCTTTTTTTTTGATGAGTGCTTAAAAAATATCAGTAAGTAGCAGTTAGACATTTGACAAATAAAAAACAGCACTGGCGCTGGCGAGAGACCCAGTCCTCTGTCTGTCTCTCTCTTTTTCCCCTCTTTTATAGTTTTTTTTTTTTTGTTATGATCCATGTACAAAAAAAAAATAAAATTTTAAATTTAATTGTATAATTAATTTTAAGCTGGGTCTGGCTCCGGCTGCGGCGGCCTTCGGCGGGGTCGGCTCCGCCGCAGCAGCGGAGGTGGCATACTCGACGACGCAAGAGAGGAGGAACCCGGCAGGGGAGGGGTGGCGCCGGCAGTCACCGCAGCCGCGGCCGGCCGGGCGCCGGCAATCTGCCGGCAGAGGAGCGGGGCGGAGGCGGGTTCCGGCTAGCATTTTTGTTTTATCTTACTTTTTCTTTTTTTCTTTATAATCAAATCTAATTATTTTCTCTTATTATAAAAATTTTAAAATATATAATATTTTCCATGTTTTAAAAATAATTTAAATTATCTATACATATATTAAATGGGGATAGAAGCTTCCCTAAATTTTACAATTTTACAATTAAAAAATTTAAAATTTTAGGTTTCAAATATTAGATTTTAAATTTTATACCCTTTTTCTCTCACTCACTCTCTCTCTCACTCACTCTCTCTCTCTATCTAAATTTAAAGTTAAATATTTAAAATTTAAAAGTTTTTATTATTTAAAATGTAAAGCGAGTTATTCGATGCATATAAATCTTTAGAATTTAGAAAAATTAGGATTCAACAAAACTCTATATAAAATCATATATTCAAAATATACAAACTGAATTAAGATAAAATATATTTTTTAAAATTTAAATTTTTTAAATTGTAAATTTCAAATTTCAGATTCTAAATCAAAGGGAGTTAGAAAGTTAAATTTCAAATAAATTATATAAATTTTCCGCCGCGAAGCGCGGGCCTACACTAGTATCACATTAGTCTTTGAATGTTTTCTCATTTCACATCTATGATGCGCCCCAGTAATGTGCTAAGGGGTTATTTGGAAGTGGAGAGTTGGAAAGCAGAGAATCTGTCACGCTCCAAGCTCGGCCTATTTGGTCGGTTCGGATACGTCGAACAGACGTCGAACGGACAGTACCTCCCCTGTCCGCCCAGACTCAACAACAAGTACAGAGCAAGTATATAAATTGCACAGCGGGAACATGAATATATTTGGCTCGCACGAGGGCAAGCAATAGCCAAAGTAAAAGTATTATCTAATCAACGTACAAGTAATATGATTAACTTTAAATCACATACATGCATTCAACTTTTATATTTGCATTCTTTTCTTTATCATCATTTCTTCTCTTTTACATCGCATGATACCTCAAAACATAACCTTTTGCATTTAAATATAAATTCTTTTACATCATTTAACATGTTCATAATACTAAAATCATCAAAGACAAAAGATATTTGTTTGAAGTGAAAAAAAAACAAGAAGAAAAAAAAAGAAAAAAAAATTGGGGTAAAGTAATCCTAATCATAATCAAAACTGATTAAATTCGGATTCATACAATTCTAATAGGACTCATCTTGACCATTAAATTTTAGGGGCAATAATCATAATTTAAATCCATCATAGGCCTGTTTATAAACGTGAATTGGTGGGCCTCATGAAAGCTTTTTAAAATTTTAGGCCTACAAAATAATTCGGGCCTCATTTCAGCCCATTGAATATTATCATTTGTGCCCAACATTTCATGAAAGTGAGCCCGATCAATGACGGCCCATATCCACACCCTATAAAATATCTGTTCGAAATTCGATTTCAATCCGCAACCGATTCAAAATTCGATTTCGAATTTTGAATTCCCAACCAACTCCCAAAATTTCTTCCAACCATCCAACAATCGATTCAAAATACGATTTCGAATTTCGAATCCCAACCAACTCCTAAAATATCTCC
This sequence comes from Ananas comosus, assembly GCF_001540865.1. Taxonomy (NCBI): domain Eukaryota; kingdom Viridiplantae; phylum Streptophyta; class Magnoliopsida; order Poales; family Bromeliaceae; genus Ananas; species Ananas comosus. The sequence continues at coordinate 5,314,836 of NC_033638.1, forward strand.
CAACCAACCATATCCATTCGAATTTTGAATACCTATCCACCCAACAACCGATTCAAAATTCGATTTCGAATTTCGAATCCCTAACCGATTCCTCAAAATATCTTTCGCCTAACCCCACGAATCGCTCCGATTCCTCAGATCTCCCCTTCTATTATAAATATGGGAATAAAAATCAAACGGGGAGGATACAAAAAAAAAGAAGGAGAGAGAACAAATAGATAGAGAGAGACGATAGCGATACTGAGAAAGGTTACGATAAAAAGAGGAGAAATAATATTATTTCCACCCTTACTACACACGTTCCTACGTACAAAAAAACATCCAAAGGAGGAGAGATCGCCGAGCCGCTTCATCCAATCCGTCATCAGATCAAGGAGGAGAGATCGCCGTCGCCAAGCCGCTTCATCCGATCTGGCATCTGATCAACAGGTAAAGATAAAAAAAAAAAGAAGAAAGAAAAAAAAAGAAAAAAATATAATAAAACATAAATAATAATAATAATAATAAAACACATAAATAATAATAAAAAAAGGATCTCTTTTCTTCCTCTTTTCTTTTTTTCTTTTTTTTGAGGTCCTACTACCGTAGTCATCCATACCATCTAGACGGTTTCGATGGGAGAGTGGAGGGGAGCCAATAGTTTCATGTTTCTTCGGACCTCTCAATACCCCAGTCGAAGCCGTTAATTGATGGAATGAGTGATCTACATTGCTGTGACCACCTCCAGCATCGCCAGTTTTGTATTTTCGAAAGAAAATGGGAGAAGAATAAAAAATTTCCCGTTTCTCCGGACCTTTCAAACCCTCTTGAAAATAATCAAGTTCACATAAAAGCCCCGAAACCTACAAAATCTAAACTCAAATCCAATCCGGACCACAAATGGAACCCAAATCCAATTTCCGACTTGGACTCAAATCAATACCCAAGTTCGTGAACCAAATACCACGAATCATAACCCAAGTTCATGAATCAAGGCCTATGAACCAAAATAAACCAAGTTCATGAACCACGAACCAAATCTATGAACCTCACCCAAGTTCGTGAACCAAATACCACGAATCATAACCCAAGTTCATGAATCAAGGCCTATGAACCAAAATAAACCAAGTTCATGAACCACGAACCAAATCTATGAACCTCACCCAAGTTCGTGAACCAAATACCACGAATCATAAACCAAGTTTGTGAACCAAACACCACGAATCATACCCAAGTTCATGAACCATACTCAAGTTCGTGAACCAAACCCAATGAACCATATCCAAGTTTATAAAACAAATCCCATACACTAAACCTCATGAACCATGAACCAAATTACATGGATCATAAACCAAATCCCATACCTAAATATCATGAATTATGGAGCAAATGCCATACACTGAATCCCATAAACCATAAACCATAAATCAAATCCATGAACCATATCCAAGTTCATGAACCAAATCCCAAATACCCAAACCTCATGAACTAAATGTCATATACCAAATTCTATAAACCACACCCAAGTTCATGAACCAAACCTCATGAATCATATACCAAACCCTATAAACCATACCCAAGTTCATGAACCAAATCTCATGAACCACATCAAAGTTCATGGACCATAAATCAAAACCAAGTACTATACACCAAATTCATGAACCATACACTATACACCAAGTTCACGAACCATACTCCAAACCTCATGAACCAATACCCAAATCTCATAAACCTTACCCAAGTTCGTGAACCAAACACCATGGACCATACCCAAATTCATGAACCAAACACCATCGACCATACCCAAATTCATGAACCAAAACACCACGAACCATACACCAAGTTTATGAACCATACACCATATCCCATAAACTATACACCAAGTTCATGAACCATACTCCAAACCTCGTGAACAAATATACCAAATCTCATGAACCAAATACCCAAATCTCATGAACCATACATCGTGAACTTTTTCTTTACTTTAGCTCATATACCTAGAGTAAAAAATTAAATGCAAAATCGACTACCCCTAATACATATACTTAGGGCTAAGATAACATCGACTAGGTCTTAACACATATACTTAGGATCTAGTCAGCCTCAAATCCAACTAAATTCTAATACATATACTTAGGATTCAATAAACCAAGATATGATCCATTCAATCCCATCTTTACAAAGATCTCTTAATCGAAGGTGCCCCAATCTCTAGGGGGTAATTAACAATAGGTGCTTGCATCTATTGGAAGCCATGGACCCGCAATACCTGATACCCACATACATATAAATATTAATCTGAATCATGAATACTACCCCACGGCAGAAATTTCATCGACCGTGCGAGGTGCGTCATTCGTGGTGGCAGACAAAATGGCACGCCCGGTGGGAGTAGTCATGAGCCAAACGATTCTGGACATATACTTGGTTTATGGTTCATGAGAATGGGTATTTGGGATTTGGTTCATGAACTTGGATATGGTTCATGGATTTGGTTTATGGTTTATGGTTTATGGGATTCGGTGTATGGCATTTGCTCCATAATTCATGATATTTAGGTATGGGATTTGGTTTATGATCTATGTAATTTGGTTCATGGTTCATGAGGTTTAATGTATAGGATTTGTTTTATGAACTTGGATACTAAGCTCATGAACCAAACTCATAAACCATGAACCATACTCATAAACTATGAACCATACTCATGAACCATGAACCAAATCTCATGGACCAAACCATACCTAAATCTCATGAACCATATCCAAGTTCATGAAACAAATACAATACCCAAATCTCATGAACCATACATCAAGTTCATGCCCAAAGATCGTTACAAAGTTCGTGAACCAAACCCAATGAACCATATCCAAGTTCATAAAACAAATCCTAGTGTTTATGTTTAGGGTTTAGGGTTTAGGGTTTAGGGTTTTAGGGTTTAGGGTTTTAGGGTTTTAGGGTTTAGGGTTCGGGCTGCGGTGTCTTTTGGTTTTTGCAGATGTTTTTACAAATCTATCTCCCCCATTTGTGCCGAACTCCTTTAAATAAAGATTCGGCTGCTCATTTTGATTCTTATGGGCTGGTTCTTGGCTGCCCTCCGCCGTTGACATCCGACCATCCTTCCGACTTCCAAATTTATTTTAAAATGTTTTATGAATCTCGCCCTCATTTCACTATTCATTGGTCCCCTTTTGCGGATCGTGTCACCGGCCCATCTTGGTTTTTAGCAAGATATGAGTCTCTTCAAAACGATCTAGCTTCCTCTCGCGCCGGTGAATATGCAGACGTTTGGTATTCATTCCTGGCCCCAAGGGATTTGCACATTGGCCTGAAGTCGCGCTCAAAATTGTTGCCTAGCACTGAAGTTTACTCTCCTCAGTTTGTAGCGCGTCAATTTGGCTTCACTCAAGCAATCCTTGCTCCGGCCAAATTCTTTACTACTAATACCGCCTTTAACCGACCCCCTACCAAGAGCATAGCTGATGCTGATCGGATTTCGGCGATGGGGAATCGTCTTCGGCGATTCTTCAAATTAGTGAGTTTCAGGCCGAATTACACAGGGGTATTGGGTTTTCGTTTTACTGTTACTTGGGATCATTTTACCGATCGTATTTTTAATCGGTCCACTGTACAACCATTTCGCCAAACCATTCTTCCTCTTGGTACGTCTCTTTGCTCATGTTCACCCTTCTTCCATTTTTAGCCTTTATAATCTCAATTTTTATTTCTTTTATTTTCAGATACAGCAACACCTGCCTCTATTGATCCCCTTATACCAAAAGAAGAACCAGAAGAGGTTTCTGATACTTCACCTCTTTCTTCTTTCTTGTCCTTGCTTTTAGATTTTTGAGATACATATATATTTCATTTCTATCTTACAGTCAATTCCAAATTCTTCGTCGGTCCTGGCTTCAGATAAAAGACCGATTGAGACTGTACAATCCACTCCTCCGCTGTCTTCAAAGCAGCGCAAATCAATTGTCAAAAGGCAATTTCGACAAACCGAAGGTACCCCTTCGGCTGACACTACCGAAGACAGAGCCGAGAATATTCCCTCGGCTTCAATTCCAGAAATAGTAACCGAGGACATACCTTCGGCTGATATCCCATTAGAGGAAACTACTGTACCCTTCTCGGCTACTGAACAAGGCTCTGTTCTTACCGAACCGATTGATATCGGGGTAAGCCAAGTCAGTTGTTCGTAAAAGAAAACATTTATTATTTATTTATCGTTTTCTTTTAAACCACAGTCCTCTCCTGAGCGAGCCCCTTTTGCTTATTCTTCAAAGACGCAGATGGAAAGACAACTTCGCAGGGAGGCCCGTCTTGAGAAGAAACAAGAGATAGAGAAAAAGAAAAAGTCTGTTGAAACAGCGAGCATGACGCCATTACCAAGTAAGGTTGCGTCACCTCTTTCTGTCCCTGCCCCAATACCAACTACAGGGGATGAACAAGTAAACGTACCTCTTGGGCAAAGTTCTGGAGATGCAAGTACCGTACCTCCTTATTCGACTCAGGGAGCTTCCCTTCCTGTTTCTGATGATCCTCTATCTACTAGTCTCTATTCTTTACTGGTCTCAAGCCCTGATTCTAATGAGGGAGATGATTCTTCAACTATTGTCGTATCTTCAAACACTCAAAGCAAATTTGATGAGTGTCTTAAGATATATAGCAATGGTATCCCTAACTTAGCTCAGAATCCAGAACAATTTGATCGGCTATATGCTCTTTTACTCGATTTGGCCGATCAAGCAGATATTACTTCTAGTATTAAATGTTTTGTAGAGACTCTGTCATCTCAACTTTCTTCTTTTTTAGCTCGGCAACGATCTTTGAGTGCCGAACTTTTATCTTTAGATCAACATTTTCATCGTGTTGATCACTTTTAGAGGAATATCCCTAAAGTGGTGGCTCCAATTGCTGAAGTGAACCGCGAAGATCAATCTCTGGCAAACCAGGAATCAGTTTTACGGCAACGCATTCTAACCCTCAAAGAAGAATTAGCTGCACTTGAGTTTACTCTGGCGCAAACTTCTGAACGCCGTCTTCAATTACGGGATCTACTGAAGTCTAAAAAAAAAGAGGGAGTGAAAATTCAAGAATAGCTCTCTCGGCTCTATAGGTGCATCCTTTGATGAAGCGCCGACGAAAAGCTGCTGAAACCGCCCAAGCCAATCTTATAGCCGAATGGAATCAAATTAGGGATTTATTATCTTGATTCAGCTTATAATTTTCTAACTTTGATTTAATTTCTCCTTTGTGTATTCTAACTTTGATGCTTCTCCCACATAGATGGGTAGTATTTCCTCAAATACTATCCATTAATAGATTTTTCATTTTCTAAACCATCTCTGTTCTGCAAGTAATATGCATTTCCTTTTCTGATTCGGCTGACTTGAAATGGCCCTTTCCAATTTGAAGATCATTTTCCATACGTTCGGTCTTTTTGATCGATTGGAAAAATCAGCCGAAGTACTAAATCACCGACGACAAATGTCTTTGATCGAACTCTCTTATTGTATGCGCTATGGACTCGGCTTTGGTATGCTTGCATATTATCTAAAGCTATCAACCGAGTATCATATACTTCCTCTGCTTTGTCTTTTATTAAATTACTGTATTCATCAGCCGACAAATCTTTTTGCTTTTCTGTCCTCAAAGAAGGAACTGTTATCTCGGTTGGAATTACGGCCTTATGTCCGTAAACTAATTGGAATGGTGTCATCCCTGTTGCCGTTTTCACTGAAGTTCGGCATGCCCATAATACTTTGAAAAGTTTTTCATTCTATTTTCTCGGATGCTTTCCGATATGCCATTTCATAAGGTTAATGACTATTTTATTCGCTGCTTCTACTTGTCCATTCGCTTGGGCATAATAAGGAGACGAATGGAGCAACTTTATCTTTCGAGACTCGATGAACCGAACGAACTGTCGTCCTATGAACATTGTCCCTTGATCGGTCGTAATTGTCTCGGGAATCCCAAAGCGATGAATTATATGATCTTCAACAAAATCAATAATTTCTTTTTGGGTAACCAACCGAGTGGGTTTTGCTTTCACCCACTTGGTGAAATAATCGACAGCCACTATTAAAAATTTGTGACCAGCCGAGGAGTTCGGCTGAATTTCTCCAATTAAATCCATGGCCCAACCTCGAAAAGGCCATGGTTTGACGAATGCGTACATCTCAGAGACCGGAACTCTCTGGATTGAGCCATGAAATTGACAATCCTGACAACCTTTGGCATATTCTATACAATCTTGATACATTGTTGGCCAATAATATCCTAAGTGCCGAATTGTCCATCTTAACTTTTTTTCGGCTAAATGGGTTCCACATATTCCTTCATGTGTTTCTCCCATTATCAACAGAGCTTCTTCAGGCCCTAAACACTTTAATAGAACTTCTTCAGCTGTTCTCTTATAAAGTTGACCATCTAACAAACAACAGCCGATAGCTCTTCTTCGAATATTATAGTCGACTCTTGTATTAGGATCTTCCAGATATTTGATTAATAATTTTCTCCAGTCTTCCTTCACTTCTATGGGAGCCATAATCGGTTCTCGTACAAGAACCGAAGGTAGCAACCTCCTCTGTATTACTATTGACTCTGACTTCGGCTCTCTATATCCTGAAGCCGACTGAGCTAGTTCATTTGCCTTTTCATTTTTCTGTCTGCTCAAATGTTCGAATTCAGTTTCTCTGAATTCACATAGTGTAATACACTGAACTTTTGCAAATTGCGGAGTTCGAGTGTGTGGAATGGAATGCGGAACTATCCTACATGTCCTAAAAGGCTTGGACAAGTTTTTGGACAAGTTAGAGGATGATTGAAAAGCTAGAAGCAAGAAAGTGCATTGAACGGGCAAAATTCAGCATTTTCTGCATTGTGTATCGGTACAGCCATCACACTGTACCGGTACAGCAAGCAGCAGCAGCTGCAGCTGCGTTGCTGCAGGGCTACTTTGGTATTTTCACTTCCCATACTTATCCCCAACACCCCAGCAGGACTCCAGAAGCTGAGGGATGGTTGCTGGAGCTCAGGGCAAGCCTCTTTCATCTTCTCCATTTTCTCTCTCTAGGGTTCTCTCTCTCTACAAGTAAAAGGCGCCGTTTTGCACCGATTTCGCGTCTCGCTCGACGCTTGCTGGTTGGGTGGACTTGGGGTCAGCTTTTAAGAGGTTAAGTGAAGTGTTTTTAGCAGTGTTTTCATGTTTATTGCTGGGAGTTGTTGAAAGGAAGCTTTAGAGAGGGTTTTAGCTCAATCACCCTCTAGTTTATGGTTTAGTATCCGATTTTGACGCGTTTCTGTTTTATTGCTCCCAGCTGAGCTCGAGGAGGATTTCAGCAACTTGAGAGGAGTTAATTAGCTGTACTTTAACTACCTTGGATCAGGGATAAGTTGCTTCAAAGCTGGACAAAGGTAATTAGTCGATTATTGACATAATTTTAGGACTCTATGAAGTTTAATCGGGTAATTGACGCAATTTGAGATTGCTTCTTCGCAGCAGGTTTCCGAATTAATTTGAGCTTATTTGGTGACCTTGGGGACTGGTCTAAAAGGTGTTTTAACCTGAGGTAAGCAGGAATTTCAGTTCTAAAATTGATTTAGTAAGAATTCGACTATACTAGCTTATACGTAAGCATATTGATGCCGTTTAGTGGTTGTCCGCAGTGAGAGTGCTACCGACCTTGGGATCACCTTCAGTTGGCATTGGAGAGCAATTAGAGGCTTAACTTGAGGTATTAAGTTGGCCCAAAATAGGGATTTAAGTTACTACTTCGTATTAAGTACAAGTGTACCGAAATTGGACATTTCGGATATATGTTTGATACGGTTTTGATGCATTATTTTTCAGCAGGGTTGAGGCTTGATTGAGCTAAATTTTTGGACTCTTGTGGACTGATTTGGAGCCTAGTACTAGGTGGGTTTGACCTAACCAGAGCAAGTGAAGCTCCCCTATGTTCTATATGTAACTATAGAATCGGTTTAGTAGCGCATTTTTATGATTATGCGATTAATAAAGGGTTTAGTACATATCATCATAACATTTGATATAATTGAAACAGAACCTCTATGAAGTAGAGTGGACACACATGCGTAAAGTATCTATGTTCATGTTAAATGCAGTTGAACGACATTCTAGTACGAGTTGCTATGTTCCTAGAAAGTAAAGAACAATGATATGCTTGTAACTTTATCGATTATAAAGTCAAGAACAAGAATATGTTTTATGACTATAATGGTAATGCCATGATAGTAGAAAGTTCTTAATGCCAGATGTAAATTTAGCATTATTCTTGCATGTTTATTAATCTAGTGGATACTAGTTACTGCCAATAGTTGTCATGTTGAGAATTCCGATCAAAGGATTGAGAGCGAGAACATTGCAAGTTGGAAAATGAGGATTGAGACATATTGGACTGTGAAATTGCTTGCTGCCATTGTGCTCATTCGCACATGCTTGTGAGGGTCGCTCCCTACAAGCCGGCACTCCGGAGTTGGCCTACGCGACAATTGCTCGCCCGTGCGGGATTAGGTGCCGAAGTGGATTGCCGTGGGGAGTGTTACTACCACGGGGCCATTAGGCGCAGCGCAAGCTGGAATACCTTGAGTAAGTCCTGATAAATGAAACGAGAGTACTAAATGGCAAAGGACAGTAATGAATGCTCATCAGTATAGTGTACAGTATTTACTTACACATCCATGTTTATGTTCGTGTTTATAGTAGTTGCTATGCTTCTATTACTCAGCTGATTCATTACTGCAGAAATCATTGTTACATGTTGCTTACATGTCCATTAATTGTTAACATTGAAAATATATCATGCAAATTACTGCTTTTACTTTCATTTAGTACATCATGAGCCTAGTGGTGTAATTCGCCGAGGCTGGCGGCTTACCCACTGGGAACTATTGTTAATAGTTCTCACGCCCTTTTTATTATTGTTTTTACAGAGCCATCTACAGGAGACGCTAGGGATCGTGGCAAGGGAGTCGCGTCTAGCTAGACATTGCTAGGAGCGTGCTAGTCGATCACCTTGCTACTCGAGCTACGGCCGAGGGTGATATCCTGTGTATAGAGAGACTATCATTATACAGATGTTTTGTGTTGTCTATGATGTATATGAGTATTGGATCCAGATGTTATAGTTTTAGTACTTTCTTTCGTACTTATATTTTGAGTTGGACCCTATTGTTCTTTTATTGACAGTATTGGGAACTTATACTTTGCTCTGATATCAAGATAGGATTTTTCTATGTTTTTCTCCTATCGCCTTGCTTTCTTGTAGACGCCTTATACACTGCAGGTGTATGGCGGGTCTGTGCACGTACCGGATATGCTTCCGCTGGTACCTGGGCGTGACACATAGTAACTCTAATGTCTTCCTTAAATAATTTTGTAAATTCGGGTTTTCACATCGGTATTCTCCATTCACTTGTTTGATTACTAGCTGTGAGTTACCGATGACTTTGATTGACTTTGCTTTCAATTCTTGTAAAATTTCTAGGCCAATTATTAAGGCCTCATATTCGGCTTGATTGTTAGAGCAGCCGAAATCTAGCTCGAAAGAAAATTGGCATGAATACCTTTCAGGAGATTGGATAACTATTCCAGCTCCTGCTGATTCCGTTGTTTTCGAACCGTCGAAATACAAAACCCAAGGTCGACAGCCGATAAAATTCTGTTTCGGCTCCTCAATCTCTACACATGGGTGATCAGCCAGAAAATCAGCTATAGCTTGGCCTTTGACGGCTTTGGCAGGAACGTAATTAAGGGAAAACTCGAATAATGCTAAAGTGCATTTTTCGATTCGTCCCCGTAATACTGGTCTAGATAACCTGTACTTTACAAGATCGGTTTTACATATTACCGATACTTCGGTTGATAAAATATAATATCTCAATTTTGTGCATGAATAGTATAAAGCCAAAAATAATTTTTCAATAGCCGAATACCGTTTCTCGGTATCTAAAAGACGTCGGCTCAAATAATAAATGGCTTGTTCTTCCTTTTCCTCATTTTCTTGGGCTAGTAAGCATCCCAAATTTTCTTCTGTAGCCAATATGTATAATTTCATCGGCTGACTTATTTTTGGAGGTACTAATACAGGAGGGTTTGACAAATACCTTTTTATGTTGTCAAAAGCCTCTTGTTGCTCCTCTGTCCATACGAATTCTTCTTTATCTTTTAACCGAAGTAGTGGAGTAAAAACTCCTATCTTTCCGGCCAAATTAAATATAAACCACCGAAGATAGTTAATCTTTCCCAACAAACTTTGCAGTTCCTTTTTGCACTTTGGTGGTGGTAATTCTAATATCGCTTTCGCCTTATTTTTATCAATTTCGATCCCTTTTTTGTGCACTAAAAATCCTAGAAAGTTTCCTGCTGAAACTCCAAAAGCACATTTCAAAGGGTTCATTTTCAAATTATATTTTCTCATTCTTTCAAAGGCAAGCTTTAAATCAATCCAATGTTCGGCTTGTGACTTGGATTTTACGACTATATCATCGATGTATATTTCCAACATCTTGCCGATTAAATCATGAAAAATAAAATTCATTGCCCTCTGATAAGTAGCTCCGGCATTCTTTAAACCGAACGGCATGACAACCCATTCAAAAGTTCCAATCGAACCAGGGCATCTGAAAGCCGTTTTAGCTATATCACCCTCAGCGATATAGATTTGATTATACCCAGCATGTCCGTCCATAAAGGACAAGATCTCGTTACCGGAAACCGAATCTACTAACATATCGGCTATTGGCATGGGGTACTCATCTTTTGGTGTGGCTAAGTTTAAGTTCCTGAAATCAATGCAAACTCTAAGTTTACCATTCTTTTTTCGTACTGGAACTATGTTAGACACCCAATCAACATAACGGGCCGCTCTAATAAATCCGGCCTTCAAAAGATTTTCTATTTCATTCTTAATTTGGAATACAATACTTTGCTCAAATCTACGAGCCGGTTGTTTAAAAGGCTTAAACCCTTTTTTGATAGGCAGCCTATGCTTTACAATTATTCAGCTTAAACCTGGCATTTCTTCATAACTCCAGGCGAAGCAGTCCTTGTACTCCTTCAATAGTTCTTTCAGCTCCTTCTGCTGTCGAGCCGAAAGCTTTGCGCTTATAAACGTCGGTCTCTTATTTTCGTCGGATCCCAAATTTACTTCAATCAGCAGGTCTTGGGTCTCCAACTTTTTCTCACTGACTTTAATAGGCAATTCTTCTAGATTCAATTCGTTCGCTTGCCTATTCATTTCGTGTAATTTGTCGGTCTCGGTGACCGACTTCATTTGACTTTCTTCTTCGGCCCTGTAAACCGAATCTATTATAACTTCTTCAGCTTTATTAGCCAAGTCATCAAGTGTTAACACATCGCCTATGGCAGCCGAATCATCCTCATAGCCGATCTTGTTGATTGGCTTATCCTGTCGAGGCTCTTGACAAGCCTCTATTCTCAATTTTTCGGACTCCATTTTAACCATCTTGCTGGCTCTTCATCAACCACCATACCATTGACATCTTTGGAAAGGATTAATTGAATCCCCTCCTCTGTTACTCTGACAAAAGAAATCTGATCTGGATCTGCATCGGCCCAATTGGTGTGGCCGATGTCTTTCATGTTGACATCTATCATTTGGGGCCGTCCTTCGGTACGGATTTCTTCTACCTTGTCTTCTATCCACAGGAACAATTTTCCGTGGAGTGTAGAGGGTACACACTCATTCGAATGTATCCAATCTTGTCCAAGTAATAAATTGTATTAGCTATCTGCATCCACCACGAAAAACGCAGTTTTCAAAGTTTTGGAGCCTACCGTGAGTTCGGTGGTGAGTACTCCTCGAGCTTGTTGACCGTTTTCGGTGAAGTCGGTCATGATTGAGTCAGTGGGCTTCAACTCATCCTCATCTTTGCCCAGCTTCTTGAAAAAAAAAGTAGACATCACATTGACCATGGCACTACCATCTACCATAACTCGGCCTACCGGCCGACCCTCGATTAAGGCCTTTATAAAGAGAGGCCTTATGAATCTTGTCTGCATAGCCGATGGTTTCTCGAAAACCACTCCATCGGCCGGTTGAACATCTTCCAATTTCAACTGGGCTACTTTATGCCCGTATTCCTTCTCGTCTTTGAACTCTTCATACTCGACAAACTCTGCCTTGAAAGATTGAGGTAAGGCATATACCATATTCACCTCAGCTGGTGACTCGTCAGCCGATTTTTCCTTAATTCTCTATTTCTTCTCTTTCGACTCGGCCATTTTGGCTGAAGAGTCACTCTCCATGCGGACCTCTCTTTCCTTAGGAGGCCATCGTTCTCTCTTAATAATCGTTTCAAGGGAGGCTATTTTATCTTCTAGTTCTCTTATGGTCATCTTTTCTTCGGACTAGGCCTCAGTTCGCCGTTCTACTTTTGACTTTATCCAAGGGACAGGTGATGAGCCACTTGCCTCGTGGTCATTTTTCATTAGGCGAAAAGGGTGTGCTTGCTCATTAGGACGCCTCCATACGTTGAGCCTCATTCCTTTCGCTTCTTCGTAGTGTTGTCTTGCCTCGGCTTGCATCCTCTGCTGCCGACGCTTTTGAGTTTTTGTTAACATCGGCCCTTGCCACCTGGCCGATGGTTTGACTTCAACTTCGTGCCATTCATCCACTGGCATATTCGCCGGTACCTTTACCGACTTCAAATGGTTTTTCAAAATTTCTCTTCTCTCCCAAGGTCTCGGCCAAGGCTGAATGCCGAGTTCGTTGACTAGTCTCCGACCGAGGAATTCTATGTCTCCTTCGGTCATTCCCTCGAATTCTGGTTCTCGTCTCGGCCTCGTTTGATACTGCCAGTGTGGCCAATATCCAGGAATTCTTGGCTTGGTGCCGAAGGGTCTACCCTGGTAGTCCCATCGGCTTTGACGCTCGCCGCGCCTGTTGTTGTAATAATCATGCAGAATCTTCTGCATCAACATGTCTTATTTGCGTTGAACCGATTTGACTTTTGGTTAAGTATCATTGGAGGCCTCGTCTGAGCCTTCTTCTTCTCGATCTTCACCATCAGGAATGTCATCCCATTCCTCAGGGAACGCCATCAACTCATTCTACTCGTTGCCTCTTTTCTTGGCATTGACGATGGCTTCCCAATCTTTCTTCGTCATTTCGGCCTTGCACCTTATGCAAAGCCGAAGATGTTTTTAGGCATGTGCCACGTTATCTGCGGTCACCTAGTCCGCAGTCTCTTTCACTTTAATATTCACTATATTGACCTGAAAAGGAAACGAACTTTCGTCAATTATCTTATTTTCATTTTCTTTCCTCGTCTATTTCTTCTTGGATCTGCCTTTTTGCAGCCGCTTTTCCTTTTCCTTTCATGTTCACGGCGTTGACCTGTGATGGAAAAGGATTCTTATCAATTTTCATATTTTTGTTTTCTTGGTCGGTAAAGATGAGCCGACCTTCGTTTATCTCTTTTTGTATCTGCCTTTTGAAAGCAGTACACTCACTAGTTTTATGGCTCCATGAATGGTGCCACATACAATATCTTCTGCGTTTTAATTCTTCTACAGGAGGTATAGTTTGGCCCTCTTGTAGTTTAATTCGTCCATCCTTTAGCAACCGATCAAAAATCAGATCGGTCTTTGCTATATCAAACGAATAACTAAATGCAGACACATATGCTTTCGCCTCTCTTGACTTGGCGGGTTTTAACAAAGCACATTTATAGGGTTGATTATTTCTCACCATCTCGGCAGCGCAAATTTCGGCTTCATCAGCCGAATCCTCATTCTCTTCAGACGAATTCGGCTCTTCATGAGCCGAAGATTCTTCAAGGAAAAAGATATTTTTCTCCTTTTTTTTGCTCCAATCTTTCTTTCGGCTCCATCTGGGCCGATCTTCATTGTTACATTTTCGAAATTGCTTGTATTGGGCAACTTGAACTCCCAAATCAAGAAGATTTGAAAAGACTTTATCCTCAAAATGATCTTTAATTTTAAAATGCATGCCGTTGAATGCCATTTTGGCAAATTCCAATTCCGGCATTCTTACGAAACAACGGCTTCGAGCAGTTTTAAATCGATTCAAATATTCATCAACCGATTCTTCTGTTCTTTGTTTGAATTGAGCCAAATCCGCAGCTGATAATTCTGGCTCTGTTTTATAAAACTGTTCATGAAATTTACCTTCTAACTCGTTCCAGTCTCGGACGGAGTTAGCAGGTAAACTCGTGTACCAAGTGAAAGCCGTCTTAGTCAATGAGGTATTAAATAACCTCAACTTTAAAAACGAATCTGCCGCGGCCTCACGGCACTGAGCTGTAAACCGCGCGATGTGCTCGACCGTATTTTCGGTCTTGCTGCCGGAAAACTTGTCAAACTTCGGCATCTTCCAATTTGCCGGATATGGGTGTTCTATATCTATATTTGCAGGGTATGGTGACCTGAATACGGGCCGCATTGCCGGCCTTGCACCTACTCCGAAAGTATTCTGGATAGCTTTTTCTATTTGCGCATAAATCTCGTTATTAATCCCCTGTAAAGGGGCTTGCGCTAGTGCTGGGTTCGGTGGCTGTGGCGCACCGAGATTCTGCACCAAAGGATTAACCCCTTGTGCATTTGGAGACTGCCCCCTAGCCCCTACATTTTGGGGCTGGTACACTGCTACCGGTGGAGGCGGTGGCAGCCCCCAAGCTATCTCTGGCTTTTGACCGGCATTAACTACAGCCGGTCTATAAGTCGCTTGATATTGTGCCCCCTGGTATTGGGGCTGGCCAATCACTGCTGTTGCATGATTTTGTAACACTGGTGCCATCATAGATGTTTGTAAACCTAATGTTGGCTGATCATTCCGAGTCAACAATTGCCCTATTCGGGCTATATTCTCATTAGAGGCCGTGATTGCGGCCAATACGGCATCCAGCCGTGCAGTACTTGCATGACTATTTTGGTCCAAAACTTGCAGGACCCGAGTCATTTGTCCAAACGCTTGAGCCAGTCTAGTCTCTTGTTGGCCAGATTGACCACTGGTCTCACTTTCAGCAGGTAAGACTGCTTGGCGCTCTACAACATTCTCTGAATTACTAGGCTGTTCACTCCCAGAATTTCTAGGAATAGCACTATTACGGAGATTCATGGCATTATCATCAGCCATACTTTATATAAAATGTAAATTTACCTTATATTAGAGTCCCACCGGGCGTGCCAAAAAATTGTTGAAAGCCGTTGTTTCCCGTCCTCGGGATACGCGTCGGGATAATGAACGGCTGCGAATGATGACCCTCAAAGTCTGCGCCCTTTGATCTATCAAGCGATTCGGTCGATGAGGGATCCAATCAACCATGTCCGTAAACTCTATTCTCTCTTCTGTTTGGCCGGATGAACCGAATGCACAGGAGAAGCCAGAATTTTGACCAAGAAATGAGCCGAATGGCTAATACAGCACAGAAACTAGTCGGCCTGAAGAGCCGAACACTGCCTTCTATTGAAGTAGAACGGGGAAAGTACAGGAGAGAAGAGGTTTAGTCTACAGCGGAGTGATGCCCAAAGGGCAGACAGACTCCAGGATGCTAAGTTGCAGGACCTACTCCTATGAAAAGCGGTAAATGCAGGAAAGAAAGATGCAGGAAAATAAGGGTGGTCTTTTGTTCGCAGGGGCAAAGACCCATTTTCAGGGTATCATCGACCTATTTATCCTATCGCCCCTGATACAGTTATTGCACGATTAGCCACTATTTCCTAGTATTCCGGACCCACATTGGCTGATCAAAACCGCCCACAACTGCACGCAGTTGTTATAACTTTATGCTGGCGTGGCGGTTCATATTTTTCTTCATACTCCCGGCTCACATCAAGACTGTGACTCCTGCCTAGGCCGGGTGTGCCAACTGTCCGCGTCAGATCGGCTCAACAGCAAGTATAATATTATTTGTAACCATACATAATTTCGCCATAATTTGTACGACACTATTTGTAGCCAAGTACTTAATTTCGCCACTATAGTTGCAACTAAAATTGTGGCCGATATTGCATTTTGCCACAAAATATCTGACATCATGTGTGGCCAACAAATAAATTTTGTCATAATAAATTCAATGCTATTTGTAGCTGGTATTAAAATTTGCCATAAATTATACAATGCCAATTGTGACCAAAAATAATTTTCTCACAAAATATTAGGTATTTTATTATTATTTTAATCAATATCTGTAGCCATATGGTAACTAATTGTGGCGGATGTTAGAAGTATTGAGGCGAATTATATCGCTGCAAATTCATAGAAGAATTTGTGGCGACTTTTATTTTGGCCATTAAAACCTTTTGTAGCGGTCCTATTGTGGCGAAGCTGTGGCAAAATCAGTTTCGCCACAAAAGACCTTTTATGACGAATTTGTTTGATTTTGTGGCTATTAAATTTGCCACAAAACGCTACCACGAGGAATAGAGAACCATTTCCACTTTATAGAAATCCAAAAGCGTTATTATATTTATAAAACCAACTGAAATCTCAATTATTCACATGTGATAATAAAACTGAACCATAATAATAATGTAAGTCATTTATTTGGAGAACTGAGATAGAAGTTTAACCAATGACGGGACGATGGCTCTAACGATCACTAGACGCGCTCCTCACGAACCGTCCCACTCAGACCTATGACGTTACCTGTAATTGGGGCGAGGGATGAAAACATGTAAACATGTCTCCCCTCCCAGTAGGTACCGCAAGCCGACGGAGGCGAGGATACGCACCAACAAAGGAGGATAGCAACAATATGGGTAAATGAAATACAGTAGCAACGATAATAAATGAACATGTATATACATATAAAATGACAACTACCGCTATTGTATGTATGCATCAACGGACAACGAGTCCAAAGTACCCAATCTGGAATGGCCGTATTGGTACGCAACACCTCAGGCCCATGCCACAACTGCTTTAAACAGAAACAAGCCATATTGGTCCGCAACACCTCAGGCTGAAAGCATATTGTAATATATGGCATCTTGGAGTTACGATGTCAACTTTGATCTAGGGGATCAAAGTGAGGATTGAGCTAGTTGGACATCATCCTCGAGTGATTTGTGATGCGTGTGAATGAATTCTGGAGATAAATAAGTGTTTCGGCGCAAATTGGGCGCGAAACGAAATGTAAAGAGAATTTTCGGATTTCCGATGCTAACTTTGATTAAAAGAATTAAAGTGAGCAAAATAATATAAAAATGGTGTGAGATAATATTTTATTGGACTTAAGGGTGTAAAATATAAGTCTGGAATGACTCGTGTTGGAATCGGAGTGAAAACAGAAAATTTAGAATTTTCTGTAAAGAACGGGACTGATAAATTAGCAGAAAATGCACAGTGTCAGAAAATTATGAAAACTGGAGGACATGTCAGAAATATTTTTATGAGGCTAGATTTGAAGTTTTATATTATTCTGACACTTGTAGAGAGAGAAATAGCATCCGAAAGTTATCTGATAAAGATTACAGTTCGGGACAGTTCGCAGTGACCAAACGGGGTCGGAACTGAAATGTTAAAATTTCTTTGGACTTATTAAGTAAAACCGAACATGCCTGTCAAATTTGAGCGCAAATGGACATTCAGAAGGGCTCCAATTAAATGTATCAGACTAGAATTGGACTAAGTGATAATAATTGATGATTTGTGGACCTAAAGGCAATTGTTACATTGCTTACAAGGACTTCCACTAGGCTGCCAGGGGACTTCCATTCTTATCCTCTCCCTGTACGCATGAGAGAGAGAGTGAAAGGAAGAGAAAAGGGAATAGAGAGAAGAAGAAGAAGAAAGTAACAAATTTTGGTGCCGTTTGTCGTTTGTCGAGCCGATCGAAACGCCGCGCATCGGATTTTTAGCATTTCGACATTCGGGTTAGTATTATAATATTATTATAATTTCAAACCAGATTTTTTGGTGGATTCTTGATAGTGGATGTTCGGAGAGGTCATTTTGATGGATCTATGTTGAATCTATGCTAAAATTGAAATTTAGAAATCGATTTCTATGTGATTTAGGAGCCGATTTTGCGAGCGTTTCGTCGACGGATTTTTCCGTGACTTTCGGATTGTTGTGGCTGCCATGCGGATTGGGTTTGGGCTGTTAGGTAATTCCAGAGCAAGGTAATAATATGCTGTTCTTTTGCTAAAGAATTTAGATGTGCATGTTAACAACCTGCATGTAAGCTTGGATTAGTTGTATATATGGTTATATGAAGTCTGGGGTGATGTGAAGTAGGTAGGAGTGATCATGACAGAAAGCTAATTTCTTATACTCTTAAATAGTGGGTTCATGTTCTTGAGTTATTGGAGTTCTGGAAATCTGAAGCTTGTTTTTGTTATGTAACCTGGAAAAAGGCTTCATATGTACTAGTACTATGTGTACACTTTAATAGTTGGGAATTAAAGAAGCTATCATGCAAATTTTAATTAAGAGGTTGATGTAAAATCCTCTAAACTAATTTGTTTGAGGTTCATGGGGAATTAAGGTGAATTAACCTATAATTTCTGGTTAAGACTTGGGTTTGTTGAAGACTAAGGCATATGCTGCCATGAAGACTAGAGAAGAGCTTTATGTTGAACCTAAACCCGATAATGCTAACTTGTAGGTTCGGAAGCTTAGCTCGGAATTGATCACCTGTCAACCTAATTGGGGGTAAAGCGAATGCGTTGGAAAACTCGGATCGACGTTTCGACGAGTCTACGGCACGCTAACGAGGAAAACCTCCTTTTAGCCTAAGTTATTGCGAGCAAGGATTGTGATCATTCGTAAAGTACGGGAAGTGGAATTTTGGCATTCCAATATCAAGTAAAGGTGGATTGTGCTTTACCGAAGTGATTAGGTCACTTCCATGCCAAAGTAAAGTATAATTATTTTGACGCATACATGTATAGTGGTAGATTGTGAGTAATAATATGAAAGCTTAAATCGTATTGTATCAATCATTGTTATCTACCATTAGAATATGCATGTCAATATCTTGTGGATAATACCCGATGATGCATGAATATGAACATAATGTGAGCCTGTTAGAATCATACAAGCAGAATATGGGTCGATAACTCTAAATTGATTAGAGAATCCGACAGTTACAAATAAGATTGTGTAAGCAATAATCCTAGATATGGACAACTAGGATAATACATAGATGTTAGAGCATATATGATTGTTGACATATTATGATAATCGACATATGAATATGAATGCTAGTTGCATAAGATTAAACATGTATGAAAGTGAATGCTAGAGACATATGAATAAATACTTATGAATGTGAATCTCATGCTAGATGATATATGATGATTGTCATATGACAAACATACTAGATGCATACGAATGCATTGTAGTTCATGCTAAATGCATAGGAATGTCGGTATATGAACATATGAATGATAAATGATATATGAATGTTGATACATAGACTAAAGTCATGTAAATTGAACATGAAACGTATAAACTATAATTCTAGACGTGGATAACTAGGATAATAAATAGATCGAGTGGCATGAACCTAGTGTTATTAAACATAGGTTGGATATGGAATAAACCTAGTGTTATTAAATATAGGTTGAATTAGTAAACCTAGAGTCGAAATCTCGGTGATAGAACATGAAACCTAGTGTAAATGAACCTAGGTTATGAGGTGTAGTGACACTTAGTAAAATTGAACTAAGTTATGAATTATAGTGGTAGTAGGACCACTAGAAATTGAATGATATAGACCTTGGAAGGTCGTCAGCATAGGGTAAGTGATTAAACCCTTAAGTTGTGAAAGTGGGTTCCGGAATCCATATAAGTGGTGCTGTTGGCAAAATAGAATCAGAACTACGGGATCGACGGTTCTCCTCTCCCGGTAGTGATTCAACGGGATCGACGGTTCTCCTCTCCCGGTATGCCAGAAAACAAGTGAATCAGAACTACGGGATCGACGGTTCTCCTCGCCCGGTAGTGATTCAACGGGATCGACGGTTCTCCTCTCCCGGTATAAGCTCAACGGGTTTGACGGTTCTCCTCGCCCGTTAAGCTTGAGCGACTTAGGGTCACGGGGATCGACGGTTCTCCTCTCCCTGTGATGGACCTAGTGTCGCGTGGACTTAAGGCTGAGGTTCTTGTGAGACATCCTTCACCTCGAGCCTGACTTGACGCGGTACTCCGCGGATGATTGACTCAAGACCGAGTCGAGTGGCATAGTTGACTAAGGTAAAGTAACCTTAAAAAAGAATGAAAAATGAGCTTAATGTGGCCCCTTACTAAAGAATAAAGAATAAAGAATAAAGAGTGAAAACTAAAGAGTAAAGAACGGCTAATGTCGAAGAATAACACTTGCTAAAGAATGCTAAGAGTAAAGAATGATTAGCGATAAAGAATGCTAATGAATAAAGAATGGTTAAGAATAAAGAGTAGAATCAATAGATCTACTTTTATATTGTTGCATGATTTACATATTGCATATTGTGAGGCATACATGTTTAATATCTGCATAAATTATTATGATTATCTGTTGGACTAACATGTTTCAATGCCTCCTTTGGATCTGGTGGGTCGAGCTCTTCTCTTGGGTGGCCGTACCCACTGGGAACTATATTTATATAGTTCTCACCCCCGTGTTGTTTTGGGGGTACAGGTTAGCACGTGAGCGGCGCGACGGCGCGAGGACAGGGCGTAGCTTCATAGATAGCGCCCTACCACCGAGACCAGAGATAGCAGTACCCAGAAGCAGTCTAGCTCAGAGTATAAGTGTGAAAGAAACAAACTTGTATCAAATTTGTATAAATTGTAATAATTTAAAGGCTTATAAAATTTTGTAAATGTAAAATCTGTAAGATGAATGCTTGTAATAGCATAGTTAGCCTTTTATGTCTTTGATACTTATGCAATCTATGTTTGAATGCTGTTCCTGGTTGGGACCTCTTCTGTTGCATTATATGGATTGTGACGCCTAGGACGTATAGGGAAAGCTCTGTCCGTTCGGCGGCCTGTCGGCGTGCCCGAATCTGACCAAATTGGCGGAGCTCGGGGCGTGACACATATAAACAGAAACAAGCCATATTGGTCTGCAACACCTCAGGCTGAAAGCATATAACCCCTCTTGGGCTTACGGGTTGGCACACCCAACCACTTTTCCGGAAAAGAACACCTTCTTGCGGTGGATCAGACCGCTGGTGTTCGTAAAATGCGTACGAGCAGTGGCGATCGATGCTGATATGCTCAATAGTCAAATATCGGCAACTAGACGACAATCCAACCCCTCAGGGTAAACCGACTGTAAGGTCATCCAATAATCCAACCGACCAACAAAGTCACTGATACGAAGTACGAGAATCGACCAACCAGGTCATAGATACAAAGTACGAGAACCGACCAACCGGGTCACGGATATAACAAAGCTGCTCTACTCTAAACATGATACGAGATATGCAAAATACTACGTAGAGCATCAAGGAACATAGTGAGATGCTAGGCTGAACAGATATCACATGTAGATAGAACTACTCTACTCCTATTCAGGATATTGATCATGCAAACAGTGAGTAGAGTATAATAGAAACAACGGGGTACAAAGCTCAATATATAATGCGATAATAGCAAAAGGAGAACAGGGGTAGAAGAATTTCACCGAGCGTGCACCACTGTACCGACTTCGGATCGAAGTACCCACCTGTATGTGTCGGCAAGGATATCTCAACTGCGGAGACGAAGCAACCAAACCTACGAAGGGTCCACTGGGTTAGAACCTAACCCACTAACACCAAATGCTAACTCACAATCCCCACTAACGAAACCACGGGAATCGGTTTCCCAAAACCGATTGCCGAACACGCCGGAAGTCTCGAAAACCGCACTAGGACTTCGCCGAGACCCACGCACTGTCCCGGAACTCCCCGACTCATGATATGAGTCGCTCGCTGCCACTAAGCATTATTATCTATGGAACTTGGCAGCAAACACAAGGCCTCGCATCAAAACGATTATCGTCAGCTAATCGTTCCGATCCGGGTTCACGGAAGTGTCAATTTCGACACCGGAACCTACCGTCGCTCACCCGTCGTTTCCGAACCCCCGAAACGACACGGTTGACCAGCCAACTAGACTTAGTGACACAACGATCAACCATGAGGCACCGTCGGACGAATTCCGAATCGAAAACGCGTTTCGTCGGCGGATTTGGCCAAAAAACGCTCCGAAAATCACTTTTCGATTTCCGCAAAGGCTTGGGGCCTTGGACGATCAGTCCAGAGGTTACCTTCAGCCCACACGTTGCCAACAGCGACCCCAATCATAATAATTGCATAAAAGCCCTCCCAGCTACATAAAATCATATTATTTTATGTGATTTCTGGGCTTTTATGGTCTGTCCACGCAAACCAGAGGTCAATCAGCTAAGCCAAGACAGCTGTTGATGGGTCATAGCGTGCCGAAGGCCGTGCTCACCTTTCGGAGCACTGCCGACCAATGTGGCATGCGCACGAGCGACGCAAAAATCAGCAAAACAGCCCTAAGCCCTAAGATCGCGTCTAATACACCAACCATGGCATCTTTAACCCTAACGGAGGTTAGCACAGTGTTCAGCACGAAGCGAAGATGATCGTGCTCACTCCCACAATCGTCGGGGTGCCTTCGGATCACCGAAAAGGTGACCGAAACCCCAAATAGTGTGATGGAGACTAAAAGACAATCTTACCTGAGCAGTGGGAGCTAGGGTTGGTCGCCGACGGCTGGACGGCGGCCGATCCGGCCGGGGAAGGGTGCGGTCGGTCGGTGGGGTCTGGGGCACCTGCTGGCCAGCGGCGAGAGGCGGCCGGTGGCGCGACGGAGGAGATCAAGCTGCGGCTTGCTCTGGGGTTCTACAGGTCCGCGACGGCAAGGCGGCGATCGGAGGAGCTCGAGACGGTGACAACCCGTCGCTGGAAGCCGAGGGAGAGAAGGTACGCCCCGCTATGGGTGGCGGCGACGAGCGGTGGCTAAGATGGCTCGGCCTCTGCCGGCACCAAATTTGGGCAGCTGCAGGATGGAAGAGCGACGGCTGGCGGCGCGCNGGCGGGAAAACGCGCCGGGGGTCGCCGAAGGCCTGACGAGCTCAGGGTGGCCGATCTAGGGCATCCACTACGCGCAAGTCTCGAGTCCAGGTTAGTTCGACCTGGGTGGCTCGGTTTGGCCGCAGTTTGCACAAGATGCTCCGGTGGCGAACGGGGACGACGAAGACCGACGAAAACGGCGCCGGTGAAGGACCTCAGCCGAGGGGAACACTTCCAGGGGGTTGAGACAGCTTTCTAACCTCCTTCGGCAGAGAGGAAGGTGAAGGTGGCCGAGAGGGGAAAGAGGGAGGTGCTGCAGTGATTTTCCGGCGGCCGGAGCTACTTGCCGGCGGACGGGCGTGCGCACAGGCAGGGCAGGGCTCAGCTGGGGCGGCTAGGGTGGACTAGGTCAGCTGGGAGGCGAATTAGGGTTAGGGTTTCCATGGTGAACCCTAAAACCCTATTTATGCCATATGTATAATTACAGAAAAGCCCACCATAGACCTATATTTTGGACTAGGTCAGCTGGGGGGGCGAATTAGGGTTGGGGTTTCCATGGTGAACCTTAAAACCCTATTTATACCATATGTATAATTGCAGAAAAGTCCACCATAGACCTATATTTTCAGCTAGGCCCCCTGCCAGTACATGACATTTGCACGCTTGTCCCTCAACGTTCGAATTCGCGCAAAACGGCGCATAAAATATTGAGGTTTCCGCGATTTTACCGTTTTGCCGATTTCGATCCCTCTACGAACAATTTGCAATTCCTGAAGATCCGTCCGTCGGATTTCCGATCGGGTCACGCCAGCGCGTTCAACACGACTGGGGCAATGAATCTGGCATCTTGTTTCGTCTGATTTGGTCTCCGATTTGCAACGAAACTAACCCTCTTTACATTCCACCATGTAACCTCATACATTTGTACATGTAAAACCAATCGAACCCCTTTTTCTCGACAACCGTGCATCAGAACCCAAATCCGTCAGTGCCATTGGGTCGAGAATAGTCGAACCGTTCAAAACGAGGTATTGGATTGCTATGAACAGAGTCCGATACGCCCAGAAGCCAACTCTACTCCATGGCCTCTCCGGAAAATCGGGTTACTATTCACTTTAAATGAAAACTAATGATCGCGTAACTTCTCCGTTCTAACTCGTTTTTTCTTGAAACTTGACGAGCGCTTATGTAATTAAATTACACACAAAAATATCGTCAACAGAGGATTTAGCTACACTGCCAAAATCTCAGTTCTTACATTATCCCCCCCTTAAAAGAAGTTTCATCCCCGAAACTTAACCACGTACCCACCGAAATCGAATTCGGATATTACTCTACCACTTCGGTATCACCTTTGAGTACTGGTCAATTACATTTTCTTGAATTTGGACAGATCAACCTCTGAAAGGGAAGAATGGGACTGCGGTTCCACTCGGACAAGACGAGGGAAAACATACCAACCCAAAATCTACGGACCAAAACTTTCCTGGATCAACACCATCCTATAACCTGCGAACAAAAACAGTCCCGCGACCAGGATATCCGATCCCAAAATACCGATTCTGAGATAATAATTCTCCACTCACATG
This sequence comes from Ananas comosus, assembly GCF_001540865.1. Classification (NCBI taxonomy): domain Eukaryota; kingdom Viridiplantae; phylum Streptophyta; class Magnoliopsida; order Poales; family Bromeliaceae; genus Ananas; species Ananas comosus. The sequence goes on from NC_033638.1 coordinate 5,339,433, forward strand.
TCCTTCAAAATAGGGCTTTACATTTAACATCAATAAACCTCTTTAATACATTTGTATTCTTTGCTTTAAACATCTATAATCATCAAAATACAAAAGATGATATATAAAGGTATGCAACTAAACAAAAATATAAAAGTGACTCTGGTGGTCTCTGTTTATTGCGCGATACCTTTACTGCGATCGTCCGCCGGCGCACTCGGTTCCGGCTTTGTGGAAAAAGTGGGATGAGAACTACAACAAAGTTCCCAGTGTGTTCGGCTGCCGACCTTGCCGACTTTCCCACTAGGTCTAAATCAGGCATAATAGAAGAATAAATAGATAGTAACCGACTAAACAAATGCAGCTAATATGCCTGAACAATATAATCAATGATTATGCTCAATTGAATGCTCATGATGAATGCAAGTTCACTTTTCATTACTCAATCTCGTGGCTAACCCGTAGGTTTCGCCCACAAGTCCCTCAAATTGGGCTCTAAGCTTCCTCCTGACGGGACCGGACTCACCAACTCAAATCCCTATTATCGAGCCCTGAGCTTCCTTCCCAGTGATGACAACTCCGGAGCTCATCGCTTGAGGGAGAGCGACCTCCCTCAAGCGAAGACTTATAGGCGAGTGTAATCTATCCTTAACTTTAAGGATTTCTAAGTTCAATCCAATCCTTCTCTATAAGGATGCAATGCTCATATGACCCTTAAGTTTAAGGTTGTTATGTCATAATGTCAACTATCTTTCTTTACTTGCATTCTTTAACTTTCATGGTGCCACACACACTAAGTGTTCTTTAACTCTTTTCATGCATTCACTATTCTCATTAATGCCACACTAAGTGGTCAACTCTAGCATTCAACTCATTGATGCCACTCAACTAAGAGTCCAATTCTAGCATTCACTTGTTTACTAATGCCACACACACTAAGTGTTCTTTGACTCATTCTCATGCATTATTATCATTTAGTAATGCCACCAAATCCATATGTCATAATGTCATTGTCCTCAACTATGTTCTTTACCTTTTCTAGATTCTTGTCATCATTCATGCATACATAGGGTTTTCTCAAGTTCTCACTAGTTTACAACATCTCACATGCATTTGTACTCACAAAATGCAATAACATATAACCACATGCTCTCATTTCACCTTACAATGCATAATGATCATATAAACCTATGCTCAAGAAATGACACTTTAGACATAAAAGAAAATTCATCGATTCCGAAAAGCACCACCCACCTCGTATGGTTGTAAAGGTGCTACGGTTCAAATCTTGTGATTTTTGGATGCCTATTCTCTCGCCAACGGCAAAACGAAGCCAAATTAGGCTTTTTCCCCATAACTTTGTGTAGACTCGTCGGATCGACGAACCGAGTCTCCCAACGCATCGAAAATATCCTCAATTTGGCTTCTAAAAGGTCAATTTACCTTGGAACCAACCTAGGGCAAAAGCCCTAATTTTGGTGCCCTAACAATACCATATAGCAACATTCCTTGGTTTGATCTTAGAGCTAAGCAAAAACAAGCTTAGAACCATCTAAGAATCCTTCTAAAATCATTTCTAGGTCATTTGAACCATTACTAGGACATCTAAAGCAAACCCTAGAAATCCACCATGAGAGCACCATGAAGAAACTTGGATTTTCATGGGTTTCATGGCCTCAACAAGGTTCTATTTATGTAAGAAGACCAAAACCAAAAGGTTTAGGGTATAAAACCAAACCCTAGTTCCATTCTTACAAGAACCCTCACCTTAACCCAAAGCACTCCAAGGTCCACCTTGTTGGAGAGCCCAAGATCCTACACAAGCTCCAAAATCTCCTCCAATCCTCCTCTTGATCACCTCCTTTCACCTTGGGAGGGAGTTTCTAGAGAGAGAGAGGGAGAGAAATGAGTGAGAGGTGTGTTGTGGCTGTGAAAGAGAGAGGGGAGGGATGTGGGATATTTTATAAGCTGCAATAATTGCAACCAAGCCCTCCTTTTCTTTTTATTTGCAGCAGACTCCACCTGCTATTCGTAGCATGGGGTACCGATACAAGGGGAATTAGTCACCGGTACGCCCCTGCGCAACAGCCCAAACCCGAGAGCTGCTGTCTCTCAGTTTGATGCATGGTACCGGTACTCCCAAGACAATCACCGGTTAATAACCTTGACAGAGGCAAACCCGAGAGCTGCTGCTCTCGGTCTGCAGCATGGTACCCATACTCCTTGAAATAGTCACCGGTTAACAATGTTCCAGAATTTTAGTTTTGCATCGTTTCGACTCCATTTCGCGCCGAGTAATGCTAAAACCTTTTTAACTCACTTGGAACTCAACTTTGACCCTTCCAACATTGTTGGAATGCCAAAAGAACTTTGTCCAACTATCTCTCTCGCATACTTTGGTGAATTTGACTAAAGTTCGATATAAGCTACCGAAGTTTCAGTATATTACATCGAGTCTTCATCTAGAACTTTTCATGTCTCAAACTCTTCAAGACTCCGACACTACTTGTCTCGACTTGTCACGAATATGCCAACACTAAAATCCCTAACATATCTATACCTCTATACCTATATATTAATCTCTAAAAAGCTTGTCATATGGCAACATTTTCTTCATTGTTCAATATGGACGCCACTAGCCAATTAAGGATGTCAATGGGTCGGATTCAGGGTGAATTTTCAAAAACATGATCCCGAACCCAACTCCAAACCCAAAACCCGAACCCGACGGATTTTAAAAATCCATATCCAAACCCGAACTCGACCAAAAATCCGAAACCTAAACCCGAAGATTCGAACCCGAAACAATTATTTCTTTTTTCCATATTTTAAAACATATTACATTAAATCTAATTTTAAAATACAAATTCAAATATAACTTCAAATTTTATATACATATTATATATAATGTAAAAGATATTTGGATTCGGATCAGGTTTGGGTCGGTTATAGTCAAAATCTATATCCGAGTCCATATCGGTCGGGTTTTTATTTTTGATATCCATATCCAAAACCATATCCGTTTAGCATCAAGTAAATCCATTCTGTTCGGGTTCGGATTCGGATAAAATTTTGGATATTCGTACCCATTGACATCCTTACTGCCAATAATTTCTGCATTGGGCTGAACCGGCCTACCTGGTTCTCTCTTCTTTTTTTGAATACAATCGCTCCATATGTTTTTCTCTTTCTTTCCTTGAATTGAACCAGGGCACCCCTGACGACCCCGCCAATACACTTTGTGTTGAATTAGGTTCTTCCCTTTATTGAACTGATTTGTTGACAATCGACCCATCCAATCCCAAACTAGCCTACCTAGCCACCTGTCAATATAGTCTGTGTTGAACCAGGTTTTTCCCTTTATTGAGCCGACACGTTTGTAACCGAACCGACCGACCTGGCCACCTGGTAATACACTCTGTATTGGATGAACTGTTTCGTTGGTAACCAAACCGGCCCACCAGGCTCCCTGGCAATGCACTCTGTATTGAACTGGGTTCTTTCCTTTCTTGAACCGAATCGTTGATCTTCTTCTTCTTCCTTGAGCCTTTTTTTGTTGAATCGAAGCATCCTCCCAATGGAAATTAGGGCGCTATACATTGTCGTTCTCTCTCTCCTCATTGCTATATCTTCTATTTCTATTTTCTCTTCCTTCATCGCCATTTTCTGTGCTAGATTAATCCACTTTGTGAATCTCAATATTCTGTGATCTGTCCTCGATAGCTGAAGTGTTTTGCAGTGTTGTTTCCTATACCCTGCTCGTCGTTTCCTCTGTTGTATTCATGGCGTATCATATGCTTTCAGTTCCTTGTACGCCTGTCTATTTGCTTCCACCTTGGTGGCTATATATTAACATCTCTAACATCCTTTTCCTCTACATCTAATACTCCAATTCTTTTTCAGCTGGTAAGGCATGAAGTTCTTCTGCTGCTTTCCATTTTCAATTTCTCTGCCAAAGCTTTAAACTTTTTCAATCTAGATTTAGTTGCTACTCTGTTTGACTGCATCTCGCATTAACTATTTTTTTTTCCTTTTCAATTAAGTATATATTTTTTTCTCACGAAACTGATGATGATTTAGTATGGTTATTCTACGTCTTCTGTTGTTGCCTTGCTTCCGTGCCACTGTAAGGGGCCATTTGGTTAGATGTAATTATAAATATAGTGTAGTTAGAGATGCATGCAGTTGAAAATACAGCAGTTACAACTACATGAATCTTGTTTGGCTGGATGTAGTAGAAAGCGCTGTAAGTATAAATAATTTGTTTGGTTACATATAGTTGAAAAATAATTTTTAAAATTTTATCATTTTATATATATGATGGTGAGATTACCTCCAATGTCAAAAAGAAAAATAATTTTTGTTTAAAAAATATTGAGGAGGTAAGCATACTTTTTATATAAAGTTACTCTCTCCAACTGCTGCAATTGGAACTGCGGCCAATTTGGGCGTAGTTCGAACTGCTGCATTTGGGCCTCCTCCTGCAGTTCCTACTGCAGCAGTTGGAGTTAAATACATCAAACCAAACACAAAATTCGTATTTACATGTAGTTACAACTGTAGTGTAGTTGCAACTGCATGCAACCAAACGGTCCCTAAGTCGTAATGCAACTCTCTACTCCTGTAAGCTCTTATTTTAGTGATTTTCTGCTTACACGAAAAGGATATATTACCTATTTTTACACAGCCTTTGCTTTGAATGTCTACATTGACTATTTTTTCTTCTTTTGATTAACGATGTTCTTTTTGTCCTAGAAAACTGATGATAATTTAGTGCGGTTGTTCTACATCTATTTACTATTCCCTTGCTTCTATATTACTGTAAGTCCTAATGCAGCTCTGTACTCCTGTAAAACTCTTAATTTTAGTGATTTTTTCTGCTTACATGAAAAGATTGAGGGTGTGTTTGGTTTGAAGTCGGAATTAGTATCGGAATCGGAATGAAAATAAGCTGGAAATGAAATCAGAATAATTTATTATCTCATTATGTTTGTTTCGTCACTTGAATCAGAATCGGAATAACCATTCCCATTATCGGTGTTTGGTTTAGATAAATATCGAAAACGTAATCAAATTAATATGTCAATTTTAAGTTAATAATATATTAGTTTAAATTCAAACTGAAAATTAAATATTAAAAATTTACGTCAAAATTTTAAAATGATGTCAAAATTTTAAATATATTTGTTAAAAAAATTAAAAATTAAAATTGAATGAATAATTCAAAATATAAAACTAAATTTCGATTTATTTAAATTCAAACTTAAAATTATAACTTAATGTCACGCCCCGGGGCTCAGCGGAAGCCCGCCCGGCACGTGCACAGACCCGCCATACGTCTAAAACATATAAGGTGTCTAAAACAAAACGATAAATGAGACAATAAAAGAAAACAACTAGAAGTATCAGAGCAATATACATCATCTAGGGACTAAATCAATGTGAAAAGTAGAGAGCTAAAATCACTAAATAAACCATCAAGTAGTACAATCAAAGATTCAAATAAAAGAACTAAAAGAGTACATAGGTGGTCTCTATACATGGTAAACAAAATCTCTCGCTCTCCCAAAACATAAAAAGAGGGAAAACCACCTAAGAGTAACAGTAAGTCCTCGCTATCTACCTAGCGATCCCGTGCCTCCGCCGGTGCAGAGGGCTCTGAAAAGAAAACATAAAACAGAAGGCGTGAGAACTATTAATTAATAGTTCCCAGTGGGCAATTACTGACTTCAGTGAAATGCACCACTAGGCCCAAACTGAGCAAGTAAGGTAAGTAAGGCAGGTAAGAATAATATGAACAAATAACTCACTGAAATGGAACTCAATATAGCATGAAGTCACTACTTTCATCAGTAATATTCTACCACGTGATCTCTACTTAGCATGGATTTGCATAAGTAATAATCTATCACATGATCTCTACTTAGCATGAATTTGCATAAGTAAGAAAGCAACTACTACAAGTATGTGCACGAGAGTATCCAACATGTAAATGCATAAGTATGCAACTAACCCAATATCCACAATGAAAATAGTAAAGATGTCATTGTTTACTATTCTATTCAATGTCCAAAAAGGTACAATATATCACCAGTAACCCAATCCTGTGGAAGCTACCCGTAGGTAGTCCGGCCTGCGCCGTGCCAACAATGGCCCCGTGGTAGTCAACATCCCCACTCTAGGAATGAGCCTCCCCCACGGCATCCCATTTTGGCGCCCAATCCCGCACGGGCAAGCATATGTCGCGATGGCTATCTCCGGAGTGCCGACTTGTAGGGAGCGACCCTCACAAGTATGTGCGAATGAGCATAATGACATGCAAGCGAATAAGTCCGTCTCAAGTCCCAGTGGTTCATCACTGTTTCATCGGATCTAAAATCCGGAATACAGCACATGTCCCAAAGGCCTGCCTCTATGTCATCGTGTCTAAAACACGGAATATAGTAACTGTCTCAATGGCCTATCTCTATCTCGTCATATCTAAAATATGGAATATAGTAGATTTTCAGTGGCCTATCATCATGTCTCTAAGTTGAAGTTCAACAATTTTCTAGTTCAAGTGCCCCTTTATGACACTTTTGCTTACTATGTCCCAATATGAATAATAAGTCTAAAAGCTTGTTATTCAAATCATTTTCCACACAAGAAACATGATCTTACATCATTCAATAGAACATTAAACTCATGCATACTAGCAATGCATATGCTTCTGTCTACAACATAGAGTCAATTTTGTTCATGATGCATAACATAGGGGTTTTAAGCGTTCTACAATTCATATAATTTTCATTTAACATGAATATACATGTAATTATAGTATACGAAAATATTTAACCACATAGGAGGCATTTCCTCCCATTTCAATGAAGCTAAACCCACCAAAGTCTTCGCGGCGTGTCATAACCTCCGACGAAGTTGCCCGCTACTCTCCTAGCACCCTAAAGGCATAGAAATGAGAGTTAAACGGACCTTACGAACAAAGTTAAGCTCAAACATTAAGCTATCTAAGCTAAGGTGAAGAAACCCACCGTACGCAAAGGAATCTCTCTCGATCTCCAAAAGGGAGCTTGAGTCCTTCAAATCCAACCTAAATCAAAGTTCTAAACCAATCAATTTGGTTCTAGAAGCTACAAATCCAAAATCCCCAATCCTAACCCTAAAATCCAAAATCTAGGGTTTCCACTGGCAAAATCTATCAAAACATGTATCAAAAGGAGAATACATGTTACTAACCTCTCAAGACGCTCCAAATCAAGCTCAAAGTCCTCTAGGGTTGAAGTTTGATCCTCAATCAAGATCCAATCCCGAAATCCAAGCTTCTCCCATGGAGGAATCCAACAAGAAGCAAAGAAGAGCAAAGGGAAAAAGATCAAAACCCACAAAAATCCATCAAAAAATGGAAAAGAACTCAAGAGGGGGAGTTCTCACCTTGTTCTCCACTGGTCTAGGGCTCAAAACCTTGTCTAAAGGGGCTGGGGTAACATATATAGGTGTTGTAACAATTGCAAAAACAACCCTGCCCGAAAACTGCTCGCACTGCACTGTGTACCGGTACACGGGCTCGCGTACCGGTACAACACCTGCGAAACAGCCAAACACGAGCCTCGGGTTTGCACGAAATCCGTCTGTGTACCGGTACACCAGCCCCGTACCGGTACAACCATCAGCGCATACCGGTACAGCCATCAGCCCCGTACCGGTACACAGCCCTGCTGATGCTATCCGAGAGCTGACCAAAAATCCGAATTTTTGAATTTTGGTGCTAGGTTTTAAACCTCCAATCTCGGGGTTCGAACCATGGGTCGCAACACTGTCAACGACCCTCCACGAAGTGTGGAAAGGCTCAGAACACGAAACAAACACTCGAACCTTGCAATTTGAAAAGGTCCAGTGCGTCACATTCACCCCTCCTAAAAAGGAGTTTCGTTCGCGAAACTCGAAAGCAACGTACCTCAAGACTCTATCTGAAAAAGATAAGGATAACGCTCAAGCAAGGCGCTCTCAAGCTCCCACGTGGCCTCTCGCTCCCCGTGGTTGCTCCAAAGGACCTTCACATACGGAATATCCCGATTCCGCAGCTTCTTCACCTTGCGAGCCAAAATCTTCACTAGTTGCTCCTCGAAGCTCAAATCCTCAGGCAGCTCCACTGGTAAAGCATCCAAAACGTGAGATGGATCATGAATGTATCTCTGAAGGACCGACACATGAAAGACGTTGTGCACGCCCGATAGATTCGGTGGTAGGGCAAGTCGATATGCTACCGGGCCTACACGTTCCAAAATCTCATACGGTCGAATGAAACGGGGGCTCAACTTACCCCGAATTCCGAATCTCTTAATCTCTCTAGTCGGCGAGACTTTCAAGAAAACATAGTCTCCAACTTGAAACTCTAAGTCTCGCCGTCGACGGTCGGCGTAGCTCCTCTGTCTACTCTGCGCTGTCAAATGTCGCTCCCGAGCAATTCGAACTTTATCCTCAGCTTTCTGGAGCACATCTGGTCCCAAGGCCAATCTCTCGCCAACCTCACTCCAATGAAGTGGCGATCTACACTTCCGTCCATAAAGTGCTTTGAACGGTGCCATCTTGATGCTTGCTTGATAACTATTGTTATAAGCAAACTCCGCCATAGGTAGATGCTGCAACCATCCTCCCTAAAAGTTTATCACACAAGCTCGGAGCATATCCTCTAAAGTCTGTATGGTGAGCTCCGACTGCCCATCACTCTGAGGGTGGAAAGCAGTGCTAAAATCCAGTCGAGTGCCTAGGGCGTCCTGTAGACTCCTCCAAAAGTGAGACACAAACCGGGTGTCTCGATCTGATACAATCGACGTGGGCACTCCATGAAGTCATACAATCTCATCAAGGTACACTTGTGCGAGCTTCTCCCCAGTCCAAGTAGTATGAATAGGTACAAAGTGCGCCGACTTCGTCAACCTATCCACGATCACCCAAATAGCATCATGCCCGGCCTGAGAGCGGGGCGATCCAGTCACGAAATCTATGGTGATCTTCTCCCACTTCCACACGAGGATAGACAAATCTAAAGTTTTCCCGTGGGAACTCGGTGCTCAGCCTTTACTTGTTGGCAAGTTAGACAACGAGCTACAAACTCGCCAACATTCTTTTTCATCCCGGGCCACCAATAAAGCAACTTCAAGTCCTTGTACTTCTTGGTGCCTCCCGGATGTATAGTGTAGGGCGCTCGGTGCGCTTCTTGAAGAATATCCTCTTTAATTTCCAAATTCGCCTGTACACAAATCTGTCCACGGAAACGCATCAACCCTTGGTCATCCACAAGAAAATCGCCGGTGCAACCATTAACCATTTTACCTTTAATCTTTTGCAACTCCATATTGGAAGTTTGCTTTTCTTTAATTCGATCGAAAAGTGTAGGTTGCACCACCAACGTCATCAACCTCAAAGGCGTGTCCGGAGTCACTACCTCCAACTCCAACCGCTTCATCTGCTCGATCAACTGCGGTTGAGTCACAACATGCATCGCTAAGTTTTCTGTCGATTTCCTATTTAGCGCATCAGCCACCACGTTAACCTTGCCCGGGTGGTATAGAATCGTCAGGTCGTAATCCTTTAGCAGCTCCAACCACCTGCGCTGTCTCAAATTCAACTCCTTCTGAGTAAACAGGTATTTTAAGCTCTTGTAATCCGTGTATACTTCACATCGCTCGCCATAAAGATAGTGGCGCCATAGCTTCAATGCGAAAACTACGGCCGCCAATTCCAAATCATGCGTCGGATAGTTCTTTTCATATTCCTTTAGTTGGCACGAAGCATACGCGATCACCTTGCCATCCTGTATCAACACACAACCTAATCTATTAAGTGAAGCATCACTATAAACCACATACCCTGCTCCAGCCATTGGCAGGGTTAGGATCGGGGCGGTCGTCAATCTTTACTTCAACTCTTGGAAGCTTCTCTCGCATGTATCATTCCAAATGAACTTGACTCCTTTATGCGTGAGCCTCGTGAGGGGAGTAGACAGCTTGGCGAACCCCTCAACAAATCTCCGGTAGTACCCGGCCAATCCAAAGAAACTCCGAATCTCCGTGACGCTCGTCGGTCTCGGCCAATCCTTGATTACTTCAATCTTCTTAGGATCCACAGCTATACCCGATCCTGAAATCAAATATCCAAGAAAAGCTACCTCTCGAAGTCAAAATTCGTACTTTTTCAGCTTGGCATAGAGCTCCCTTTCCCGAAGTACCTGAAGTACAAGCCTCAAATGTTCCTCGTGATCTGCATCACTTCGGGAATAAACTAAAATATCGTCGACAAACACCACAACGAATCTGTCTAGATATGGCTTAAAAATATGGTTCATTAGATTCATAAAAGCTGCCGGGGCATTAGTAAGCCCAAACGGCATAACAGTGAACTCATAATGTCTATACCGTGTTCTGAAAGCCGTCTTCGATACATCCTCGGGTTTGATCTTTAACTGGTGGTATTCCGACAGCAAATCGATCTTAGAATACACACACGATCCCTGAAGCTAGTCAAACAAGTCGTCGATCCTCGGCAATGAATACTTATTCTTGATCGTGACTTTATTAAGTTCACGATAGTCTACGCATAGGCGAAGTGATCCGTCCTTTTTCTTGACGAACAAAACTGGTGCTCCCCAAGGTGAGACGCTCGGTTGAATGAAGCCTTTATCCAGAAGGTCATGTAATTGTGTCCTCAGCTCCTTCAGCTCCGCCGATGCCATCCTATAGGGTGCCTTCGAGATTGGAGTAGTCCCAGGGACGAGGTCTACCACAAACTCGATCTCCCTATCAGGTGGCATACCCGGTAGCTCAACTGGAAACACGTCACAAAACTCCCGCACCACCGGAATATCCTAAATCCTAGGGATATCACCCTCGCCCCTCAACACAACACTAGCCAAGTAGGCTATACAACCTCTGCCGATTAGCTGCCTAGCTCGAGACGAGCTGATCGTCATCGCAAAAAGCGAACTCTGGCATCCTCTAAATATCACCTCAACTTGCCCCGGTTCTCTAAAAGTAACCGTGCGATTCTTGCAATCAATCGTGGTGTAATACTTGGTTAACCAATCCATGCCTAAGACCACATCAAACTCCCCCAGCTTACGCAAGACTAGCAAGTCCACGGGCATAATCCAATCTCCTACCCGAATAGGGCAACTGGGGCAATACTCTCTAATATCCAAGGAGTGGTCGGGGACAACTACACGTCCCGGATGCAACAAAGAAAGCATAGGGATGCCATGCAACTCGGCAAACAGCCGATCTATGAATAAATGCGATGCACCGGTATCAAATAATGCACGAACTCTAATGCCATCAAGTAAAATGATACCTGCGACCACATCCTCGGCTGCTGCCGCCTCCTCGGTCTGAGCGGCATACATACGCCCACTCGGGGCCTGTCGAGAACCCTCGCTCTGGCGCTAGACGGGTGGCCGCCCAGGCTAGTACTGCGCCGATGGATTCCCCTTGCTGGCGGCTGGTAGAGCCGGTGCCGATGCAGTCGATGGTGCCGGTGACGATCTCTTCGGGCACTCAGTCTGGAAGTGGCCCTCCTGGCCACACAAGTAGCACCTTCCGCCCCGCTGTGGACACTGTGGTGGAGTGTGAGGACCACCGCAGATCATGCACTGGGGAGGTCGGCGTCGATCAGGACCTCCTCGCTGCGCTGTCGGGCCGCGCCCACGCTGCTGGCTCCTAGGGTGTTTCGGCGGCCTCCTAGAGTGCGTCTGGCTCGCATCCTCCACTGCAGGCCTCTTGGCCTTACTCCTGTCCAAGCCCTCTTGCCGCTCCTGCATCTCTGCCGTGCCGCTCTCCACGATGAGCGCGCGATCCACCACCTCCCGGTAGGTTTGGAGGTTAGAGGATTGCACGAACCGGAAGATCGACGGTCGCAACCCCCACTCGAAGATGCGGGCCTTGTCCTCGTCGTCCCGTACGACGAAAGACACGCAGTGAAGAAACCGAGAAAACTCCCTCTCCTACTCGGCCACAGTGCGATCTCCCTGGCGCAAGCTGCGCAGGTCCTGCTCCATCTTCCTCTTGACCCTGGTCGGGAAGTAGTGCGCCAACAGAAGCTCCTTAAACTTCTTCCATGTAATAGCCGCCAAATCGGTGCTGGGGTTCTCCTGAAGATCCAACCACCAGCGATAGGCCTCGCCGTCCAGATGGTGAGTGGCGAGCCAAACTCGATCTCTCTCCTCCACGAAGGTGTTGCGGAAGAGCTTCTCCATATGTATCAACCACTTTTCCACGATCCAATGGTGGACCTTCTCGCCGTCGAAGATCCGGGGACCGCACCTCCTGAACTCGTTGAGGCGCTCCATCAGTCGGTCCCGCTCCGCCCCCTCAACCATCATGGGGAAAACATCTCCAATCGGGGGTGCCTGAATAGGTGGCACCGCAAAACCCTCCTCCTGAGGCGCGGCCACGGACGCCGTACGCGACGAGCTGGGCGCAGGGGACGGCGCTCTCTGCGCGACGTCCACAACTGGTGCTGGCGGTGTAGGGGCCTGGGTCTCCCTGGAAGCTGCCGCCTGCTGCAGAAGAAGGTCCTCCAGGCGCTTTATCCCCGCCTCCTGTCGGCGTGCCGCATCGGCCTGCTGTTGGGCTGCCGCCGCCTGCTAAGCCACGAGATCAGTAAGGGTCGCAAGCTGGCTCCTCAACTCACAGAGGTAGCGGAGGTCTCGACCTCCTCCAGGTTTGCCGCATTATCAGCTCCAGCAGATTGAGAGCGTGTAATCGGCATCGTCACTACAACATCATAAAAGCGTAAGTTAGTAAAACCCACTCTATCGCATCCCCGCTCAAATAGACAATGCCCAAATCATGCGAAAGTAACGAAATGTTCTTCACCACTAACTCCCGATGTTATATTGTCGGCCGCCAACTTAACCCTCCGCGAAGTTAGGAGCTATACACTTCAATCAACTCTAACTTTTTAGAGTTACCAAGATACCTAATCATGATACTTTCGCTCACAAGTCAAATAGACCTCGACTCTTACGAGCCTATTTCCTATAGTCCAACCGGCCTAAGGTTTACTAGATCTCCTAAGACTCAACCCTGGGCTCTGATACCAAATTAATCTGTCACATTCCGGGGCTCAGCGGAAGCCCGCCCGGCACGTGCACAGACCCGCCATATGTTTAAAACATATAAGACGTCTAAAACAAAACGATAAATGAGACAATAAAAGAAAACAACTAGAAGTATCAGAGCAATATATATCATCTATGGATTAAAGCAATGTGAAGAGTAGAGAGCTAAAATCACTAAATAAACTATAAAGTAGTACAACCAAAGATCCAATTACAAGAACTAAAAGAATACATAGGTGGTCTCTATACATGGTAAACAAAATCTCTCGCTCTCCTAAAACATAAAAAGAGGAAAAACCACCTAAGAGTAATAGTAAGTCCTCGCTATCTAGCTAGCGATCCCCTTGCCGCGGTCCTGTGCCTCCGCCGGTGCAGAGAGCTCTGAAAAGAAAACATAAAACAGAGGGCGTGAGAACTATTAATTAATAGTTCTCAGTGGGCAATTACTGACTTCAGTGAAATGCACCACTAGGCCCAAACTGAGCAAGTAAGGTAAGTAAGGCAGGTAAGAATAATATGAACAAATAACTCACTGAAATGGAACTCAATATAGCATGAAGTCACTACTTTCATCAGTAATATTCTACCACGTGATCTCTACTTAGCATGGATTTGCATAAGTAATAATCTATCACATGATCTCTACTTAGCATGAATTTGCATAAGTAAGAAAGCAACTACTACAAGTATGTGCACGAGAGTATCCAACATGTAAATGCATAAGTATGCAACTAACCCAATATCCACAATGAAAATAGTAAAGATGTCATTGTTTACTATTCTATTCAATGTCCAAAAAGGTACAATATATCACCAGTAACCCAATCCTGTGGAAGCTACCCGTAGGTAGTCCGGCCTGCGCCGTGCCAACAATGGCCCCGTGGTAGTCAACATCCCCACTCTAGGAATGAGCCTCCCCCACGGCATCCCATTTTGGCGCCCAATCCCGCACGGGCGAGCATATGTCGCGATGGCTATCTCCGGAGTGCCGACTTGTAGGGAGCGACCCTCACAAGTATGTGCGAATGAGCACAATGACATGCAAGCGAATAGTCCGTCTCAGGTCCAGTGGTTCATCACTGTTTCATCGGATCTAAAATTCGGAATACAGGCACATGTCCCAAAGGCCTGCCTCTATGTCATCGTGTCTAAAACACGGATATAGTAACTGTCTCAATGGCCCATCTCTATGTCGTCATGTCTAAAATATGTGATATAGTAGATTTTCAGTGGCCTATCATCATGTCTCTAAGTTGAAGTTCAATAGTAATTTTCTAGTTCAAGTGCCCCTTTATGACACTTTTGCTTACTATGTCCCAATATGAATAATAAGTGACACCCCAATAGTCCCACATTGGATGGGAATGGGGTTGTCATTGTCTTTATAAAAGAGCACTTAGACACTAGTAATAAATAACTGGACAGTTTAAGCATTGTTGGCGCGGTGTTGGGCCCAACGATTATTATGCTAGTTGTGCTGGCCATCGTTACATTTGGTATCAGAGCCGGTTCACCAGCTGGACATGTGTGGCGAGTCTCGGCTGAGCCAGGGTCTGGATGACGGGCTAGCGAGACGAGTCTCACATCGCCTGGTGATCTTGGGCTGTGTGTGTGTTTGGACTGACGAGGACGTTAGGGCCTTAACGGGGGGAGTCTGTGACACCCCAATAATCCCACATCGGATGGGAATCGGGTTGTCATTGGGTTTATAAGAGACTTTGACACTAGTAATAATAACTGGGCTTAAGCATTTTGGGCTGATGGTTTGGGCCCAACGAGTTATTATTGCTCGTGGGCTGGGTCGTTACATTTCTGTGACACCCCAATAATCCCACATCGGATGGGAATGAGATTGTCATTGGGTTTATAAGAGACTTAGACACTAGTAATAATAACTAGGCTTAAGCATTTTGGGCTGGTGGTTTGGGTCCAACGAGTTATTGTTGCTAGTGGGCTGGGGTCGTTACATTTGGTATCAGAGCCGGTTCACCAGCTGGACATGTGTGGCGAGTCTCGGCTGAGCCAGGGTCTGGATGACGGGCTAGCGAGACGAGTCTTACATCGCCTGGTGATCTTGGGCTGTGTGTGTGATTGGACTGACGAGGACGTCAGGGCCTTAACGAGGGGAGTCTGTGAATCGGATGGGAATGGGGTTGTTATTGTCTTTATAAGAGACTTAGACACTAGTAATAATAACTGCACTTAAGCATTTTGGGCCGGTGGTTGGGCCCAACGAGTTATTATTGCTAGTGGGCTGAGTCGTTACAAATAAGTCTAAGCTTGTTATTCAAATCATTTTCCACACAAGAAACATGATCTTACATCATTCAATAGAACATTAAACTCATGCATACTAACAATGCATATGCTTATGTCTACAACATAGAGTCAATTTTGTTCATGATGCATAACATAGGGGTTTTAAGCGTTCTACAATTTATATAATTTTCATTTAACATGAATATGCATGTAATTATAGTATACGAAAATATTTAACCACATAGGAGGCATTTCCTCCCATTTCAATGAAGCCAAACCCACCAAAGTCTTCGCGGCGTGTCGTAACCTCCGACGAAGTTGTCCGCTACTCTCCTAGCACCCTAAAGGCATAGAAATGAGAGTTAAACGGACCTTACGAACAAAGTTAAGCTCAAACATTAAGCTATCTAAGCTAAGGTGAAGAAACCCACCGTACGCGAAGGAATCTCTCTCGATCTCCAAAAGGGAGCTTGAGTTCTTCAAATCCAACCTAAATCAAAGTTCTAAACCAATCAATTTGGTTCTAGAAGCTACAAATCTAAAATCCCCAATCCTAACCCTAAAATCCAAAATCTAGGGTTTCCTCTAGCAAAATCCATCAAAACATGTATCAAAAGGAGAATATATGTTACTAACCTCTCAAAACGCTCCAAATCAAGCTCAAAGCCCTCTAGGGTTGAAGTTTGATCCTCAATCAAGCTCCAATCCTGAAATCCAAGCTTCTCCTATAGAGGAATCCAACAAGAAGCAAAGAAGAGCAAAGGGGAGGAGATCAAAACCCACAAAAATTCATTAAAAAATGGAAAAGAACTCAAGAGGGGGAGTTCTCACCTTGTTCTCCACTGGTCGAGGCTCAAAACCCTGTCTAAGGGGGCTGGGGTAACATATATAGGTGTTGTAATAATTACAAAAACACCCCTGCCTGAAAACTGCTCGCACTGCACTGTGTACCGGTACACGGGCTCGCGTACCGGTACAACACCTGCGAAACAGCCAAACTCGAGCCTCGGGTTTGCACAAAATTCGTCTGCGTACCGATACAGCCATCAGCGCGTACCGGTACAGCCATCAGCCCCGTACCGGTACACAGCCCTGCTAATGCTACCCGAGAGCTGACAAAAAATCTGACTTTTCAGATTTTGGTGCTAGGTTTTAAACCTCCAATCTCGGAGTTCGAACCATGGGTCGGAACACTGTCAACGACCCTCCACGAAGTGTGGAAAGGCTCAGAACACGAAACAAACACTCGAACCTTACAATTTGCAAAGGTCCAGTGCGTCACACTTAAATTGCAATTTAAATTCATAAATTTAATCTAAATTTTGAATAAAATTTGAATAAAAATTTAAATTTTAAATTAAAATTAAAATTTAAATTAGATTCAAAATGCTTGATTGAATTTTAATTTTTAATTTAAGTTCAATTAAAATTTAAATTTATAAATATAATTTTTAAATTTAATCTTATGTTTTAATTAAAAGAATAAGCTTTGAAAAGTTAAATTTAATCTGAACAAATCTATTCCGTTCGGATTTAATTTTCAATCCGACCTCCTAAGTCGGATTGAAGAAAGCAGTAATTGGGAGGATTCCTATTCACCCGGAAATCGGAATCGGAATGGAAATCCCGCATACCAAACACGGACAAACGGATTCGTCCATTCCGATTCCGATTCTGGAGTGAAAAATAGGCGAACCAAACATGCCCTGAATGTATTAGTTATTTTACACAATTTTGTATTGGATATCTTTTTACCTTTTTTTTATTGTTAATTAATTGTGTTATTTTGACTCAGGTAACTGACCTCAATTTAGTGCGGTTGTTCTACGTTTATTTACTGTTGTCTTACTCTGTTTTACTGTATATCTTAATGCAACTCTATGCTCCTGAAAAGATATAATATATTGTCTATTTTTATGTTGCTTTTACTTTGTATGTACTTTAATTAGATTTTTATTGTCTATTAGGATTTTCTAAATATGTACATGTTTTTTTTTCAGTAAACTGGCTATGATTTAATGCAGTTGTTCTACATCTGTTTACTATTGCCTTACTTCCGTACTGCTGTAAGCACTAATACAATTTTGTGCTCCTGAAAAGATTGAATATATTTCCTTTTTTATACTATTTTTTTACTTTTGATGTGCTTTAATTAGAAACTTTATTGTCTATTTTAATTACCGATATTCTTTTCTTTACATGAAGCTGACGATGATTTTGTACGATTGTTTTCGTCTGTTTGTTGTTTTCTTATTTCCATGCTACCGTAAGTCTTAAAACAACTTTGTGATCCTCTAAATTCTTAATTTTATTAGTTTTATGGTAAAATGAAAAGATTGAATATATTATTTTTTTTTTGCACTACTTTTGCTTTGCATGTCCACATTACCTATTTTTTCTTTTTAATTAACTCTGCTATTTTGTTAGTTGATCAAATTATCCTGCTCTTTAGTCATAATTTGCTCTTTTTAATATTTTGTTAATCAAAATAATGATTATAATAATTGTCCGTACTCGATTGTATTACTGTATAAGCACAAAAATATATAGGGACGAAGTTATATAGAGGTCCAAGGTGGCCATGGCCCCCTTCAACTTTTCAATATTTGTTTAAATACTAAAAGTCTTTATTTCTTAAATTTTTCACTTATTATGGCTATAAAGTTTTCTCCGAAGTTAGAGAGTGTTTTACCATAATTTATTTTGATGCAATGCAAAAGTTATAGAAGATTCAACAAAACTGCTCAACACTCCACAAGAGTAATGAATCATACTTAGGTAAGTTTTTGGCATAATTTATTTTGATGCAAAAGTTATAGAAGATTCAACAAAACTGCTCAACACTCTACAAGAGTAATAAATCATACTTAGGTAAGTTTCAGCAGATTGATCATATACTATTTAAATAAATTTTTAACAAAATTATGGCAACGCTTATATTTTTTTTCCTTTTTATATATATTTTCAGAATGTTTTTGGATCTTGAATAAAAAGTTAGTATTTAATCAACTTTTTACTAAGCTGCCACGAAGCGTGGCGCGGGTCCTATATTATATATAATATAGATATATGAATGTATAACTCTCATATCTTTTGCCATTTCTTTTTTCTATGCCTCTCTTTGTTTCTTTCTTCATTTCCTCACTGTATTTTTTTTTGTATATGTATAATTTCAGACTATTATCAATAATCAATAATAATAAAAAAATTATTTCGATAATATCTATCCGCTGCATTACGCGGGTAACTACACTAATATGCATTATTTGATAAAACTATGTGTCTATTAACTAAGCTAAAACATACGATTATACTAAAACATACGCCCGCCATGTAATTTTCGGCAACTTGCATTTGACCGCAGAGATGGTTTCATCTATTAATATCGACGTCAGCTCTCATCAGTTGCTACGCAATATCTACGTGCGAGTTTTCTTACCTCTCTCGAGATATAGAATGGCGTAAATGCTGATGGTCGGTTCTGTTCTGATATTGATGTGAAAATTTTCTCATCCTATTGTCTAAATAACGCGCTATTGCTTCCTATAACTCACCTTATGTATTTGTTTAAAAAATTCGTAAAACTATAACTTATTAATATTTTTTTATTATCGACGTGCCGTATCTCATGCTTCACTATACTAGTTACCATATATTATTATTATTATTTTTATTTTTGTATTAATTGTCCAACGCGAGATCGCCACCGCCCAATGGCGACCCTAAGGACGTCAGCGGCCACGATGACGCATCAGCCCCAGAAAGCCAAATGAGGCAGCGCCGCACCCGTTCGTAACCGAACTCAGGACTCGTATTAGAGTGTGTCCGTAGGGGGGGCAGAGAGAAAACGCAGAGCACCGCAGGCCGATTCAATCCACCCATACTCTATACTCTATAGCAACAGCCAGGGCGAGTCATTTTCGTCCAACTCTCTCCTCTCGCGATCGACAGCCCCATCTCCTCCGTTGCGAAAGCCGTGTACGGATCGAAGAAACCCTAGATCTGGGATCGGGATCTGCCGATGGCGTGCATCAAGAGCGCACAGCGGTCGGCGCTGGCGGCGTTCGCGCCGGACGCGCCGTACCTGGCGGCGGGCACGATGGCGGGGGCGGTCGATCTGTCCTTCAGCTCCTCCGCCAACCTCGAGATCTTCAAGCTCGACTTCCAGTCCGACGCCCTCGATCTCCCCCTCGTCGCCTCCTGCCCCAGCGCCGAGCGCTTCAACCGCCTCTCCTGGTCCAAGCCCGCCGCCTCCGCCGACTACTCCCTCGGCCTCGTCGCCGGCGGCCTCGGCGACGGCAGCATCGGCCTCTGGAATCCGCTCAAGCTTATCAGGTACTTTCTGACCCACCGCCTGTAGGTCACTACCGCCGCCGGATATGACGCCAGGTTTCGCAGTTCCGACGGATCGATCTACTCGATCTGTTGCAGAACATCGGTTGTAACTGAGATCTGAGTTTTCTGCCCGCAAATTATGATGTTTCTTGATGCACTGATATTCGGTGATCTTAAAAAGGTACAATTCATTTGCAGTTCACAGGATCAAGAAGGTGCTTTTGTCGCACGGCTGGAGAAGCACACCGGACCGGTAGCGACGATACCCATCGAATCAGATGACTGTGTGCTAAGTCAGTTTAGTTTTGGTCTTCCTTTATGCGTTTTATTGGGGTTCTGCAGGTGAGGGGTTTGGAGTTCAGCGTGCTTTCGCCGAACTTGCTCGCCTCGGGGGCTGATGAAGGGGAGCTTTGCATCTGGGATCTGGCAAATCCTCCTGAACCAAATCTCTTTCCTTCCCTCAAGGTATGTTTACGAGTAATTTGCATGATCTAGCACTCAGTAATCGACATACGTGGTTGTCAATAGCAAGTGTACGCTCACATGTAAGAATTGTTCAGTTCTTAGTGCCTTTGTATACAACTTAAGCATGGCGTGGCTCATAACTGGGAAATCTGATGGGCATGTGAACAAGGCATCTGCCAACATGAGCTAAGAATTAACCACAAAACTCTAAGGAAACTTTGCCATTTTTAACTTGTAATTAATATATATTAGCGATTAGCGATTCTTCTTTGTATTTCCCAACACAAATGCTAGATCTGATCTGCACTGTAAAAGCTAGTGCGTGGGACAGCAAGGGCTCTTTAATTGAGGTGTACTTTAGAGTGTGTACTCCACCACTAATATCTTCGGCTGTGAAATTAGCAATTAATAAAACAACTCTAATAAGGTTCGAAAAATAGTCAAGTTATAAATAATTTTACAACAATGTTTTATTATCTGATCTGTTATCGGTGACTACTGAGTTACTTGTCGAAGCACACTGGTGTGTTAGTAGGCTGCTCATACATTCAGTACAAACCTATTCATGTGTTTTGATTCATTGGCATGTGGCATTCCATCATGAAAAGTGTGTGCATAGCTGACAAGTGCTGTTGTACCCATCATCATTGCAAAATTTTGATTAATGCAAGACTATTGTCTATTGATCACTGTATGTGTAGATAAACTCTTCGTCTCTGTGCATGATTTGCTTTGTCTGTTTTATCATTTATTGATGGATAATCTTATTTATCAAAATTCATATTTTGGGAAATTTTCTTTAGGTAGTTATTTTTTTTTAATCTTGGGTTTTTTTTTTATGCAGAGTGTTGGCTCCGGTTCTCAGACGGAAGTCTCTTTTGTATCTTGGAATCCCAAGTTCCAGCACATACTTGCATCCACTTCTTACAATGGGATGACTGGTGAGGGATGCCTTTCCTTTTTTAATCATCCTTTTCTGTCTCCTCATATTCTCATTCAGATGAAGAGGCGTCTTTTACAATATTTCTTCCCTCTTTCAATTCTTTGAATTTGAATTTGCAGTTGTTTGGGATTTAAGACAACAGAAACCTGTGACGAGGCAAGTTCTATGCTTACTGTGTACACTGTTTTTGTTACTTTCATTTAAGTCCTTAATGCTGATGACTAATGTTGAGCTATTTTCTGTCTACCAGCTTTTCAGACTCGAATAGAAGGAGATGTTCTGTTCTGCAATGGAATCCTGATATTTCCACACAACTAATTATTGCATCTGATGATGACAGTTCGCCTTCTCTAAGAGTAATGCTTCGTGCCTTCTTTGAGAGTAGTGCTTCATAGTTTTTCATCCTTTAATATTCTCGCTGTACAAGATCTTCATCTGCAATTTGTCAACATTAACATTTTTACTAAAAACTTTAATGGCTCAGTTGTTTGCTTTCTTTTGAGCAATGATAACTATAATTTTTTGAAATAATTAAACCGGGATATGTGGGCCAGTTTACTATTTGAGGGCTTTGGAAATTCCAATTGAACCTTTAGCAAAGGATTAGTCATTTAATGTCTACAGTTATCGCTAAGTTGATTACTTTCATCTGTTATCACAGGTTTGGGATGTTAGGAAAACAATATCACCTTTAAGAGAATTTGTGGGCCATACAAAAGGTTTGTTTTCTAAACACTCTTACTTATAATGGGTGGATGGCAACTGTTTTTGCTTTTCAGCCGCTTTTGGTGGATGTGAGGTTTAATATGTTCTGAACTTGCTAGTCGCTAGTCGCTACTAACATGACCTTTTCTGACCATTCTTTCATTTGGGAACATGTACATATTTTGTGCTTGTTGCCTGTTGTACTCTCACCGCCTCACTAGAATACACATATTTGAAAAGAATTTTAACTTGTGTTCGAGTAAATTTTGGCCATTCTTAGACTGAAAATCCCTATGAAAAATCCCTATGAGAAACAATCACCACAAGCCTGCTGTATTATGTTGCAATCGAAGTTGCAAAGGCAAGAACTTAAAAGTGAATTCAGCAATATTAGTAGAAGAATTAATAAATTCAAGCTTTTATCGATAAATTTAATTATCGTCTTTGGGCTACAAGATAAATTCACAAATGCTTTTCTTTAATTCAAATTCAGGCTAATATTGATGCCGTGTTAGCACAAGTAAATCAAGTACCAGGTCAAGTGATAGGTTCGGGAGGACAAATGCAGGAATAAGGTGATACATTGTTTAGGACTTAGATCTAAGTATCGCTTTTTCATTGTTTGGACATTACATAGAGTTAGTTTTATGGGTTAGCAAATCTTACCCAAAGCTTAAGGTTTAGAAGCTGGTAAATTGAAGCAGTCTTTAAGAGCCTGCTTCTTCGTTGAGTGTTGAAGGAAATTCACTGTATTTCCTAGGACAGTAGCAAATTGCGTGAGAAACTTACTTGTTGAAGGCAAAACTTGTTGAAGGCAAGGATCAAAGTGCCGCCCCGTGCCGTACGGCACGGGGCGTGCCTGCACGAGGCAGAGCGACTCGACGCAGTGTGCCGAAGCACAGTGCGCCGAAGCACAGTGCCGTGCCGGCACAACTGGTTCCTTTTTTTTGCTTTTTTTTGTTTTTTATTTTTTTTCTTTTTGTTTTATTTTTTTGGGTATCCGAAGCATTCTGGGTACCCCATACTCCCCCCAAAGACATTGCAAATCGAAGATCTACTTGTTAGGCAAGTCAAAAATATTATAATTTAATTTTTCTTGTTTATCAATATACGAGCAAATTTTTAATTTACATATTCGATCCATACCGCGGGGGACTTTGCCCCTCGCACCGCCCTCGGATGTTGGTGGTGAGTTATGAGCTCGGGCCGTCCGTTTCCACCACAGACATTTATTTTTTCTTTACAAATTATTTTATCAAAATTGGTCACACCACGAAACTTTTGCCAAATTAGAGGAGCAAAATTGAACTCAATAAACAAATTTTGAGGCACATCAAATATAAAATTTTATTTTTGCTTTAGAAGATTGAAAAGTACTGATAAAATTAAAAGTTAAATTAAATCAATTGATACTTAAATTTATTTAATTTATTTGTCATATAATTTATCGCTTAATTTTTTTGATAGATCTACTCATTTTTTGAAATATTTAATTTAAAAATATTTTTTTCAAATACTTTTTAAAATAATTTTTAAAGTAATATTAAAAATTATTTTTTTGTATTTTATAAAAGAAAGACTGTAATATTGTCAAAAGAAAGAAAGAAAAAAAATGTCTTTGTATTTTAAAAATTCTAACCTATAAAAATTTTTATTCTGCATCAGGTATAGTTGTATTTTACATACAAAAAAGGTTATAAATATGTTAATTGATGAGTATAATATGCTATACATAGCAAATATTCATAATTCTTTGATTAAATCTTTCAAAATAACATTATAAGAGCTTATTGGAATAAAAAAAACTGAAATAAGTTCGTGCCAAAGCGTGCTAGTCGGAGGTCATGTGTATCCATCGGCACGCAAGCGTATCATATGTCGGTACGGAAGTGTGTCGGTGCCGTATCGTGCCAGGCAGACAGCGGCACGCTCCCTTGCCACGACACTTTAAACCTTGGTTGAAGGTATTGAATCAAAATTAAAATGGAAGCTATAAGGTGTGAAGATAATGATAGGGAGAAAGTACAACATTGGACTTATCGAGCTAGCTTTATAGGATAAAGCTGGAAAATATCTACCTTTCCTATTTCTAGATAATTGGAAATTCATCATTAAGCAGCATAGTGTTACCTTTTTGACACTCTTGTTGATGCTGCTGGTAGATTATGTAATGTTGAGAAAAGATAAAGTGTGTATAATTATGTTTGCCGAAGCAAATTGTAATGAATGAAGTGATTGGGTTGGAAAATATCCCTGGTGACGTAAAATCATTGGCTGCTTTGGTAAGAATTGTTTAGGAAAATAGAAGGGTTTATATGATTGAGTATAGTTGATTTAAGTCTAAAACATATAGTTTAACCTTCCCAAGAGTCATTTAAGTTAAATGACTAACTCATAAATGACAACTCAACCCTACTTTTTCGTTAAGGGCATATTTGGTTGGCCGAAAGTGAAGCACCGAACGTAGCACTTTTGAAAAGTGACATGTTATTGGTTGTTTGATTTGCGGGAGTGAATATGAAAGTCATTTTACAAAAGTGGGCCGATAAAGTGAATTATAACTAAATTTTACTTTTTTGACTTCGGCTCAAAAAATTTGGAAGTCATCGAAAATGGAGAGTTTAGCTAAGAGGGTATATTTGGTCTTAACTTTAATCTTTAAATTTATTTTTAAAGTCGAATTTCACTTTAAATTTGAATTAAAATCATGATCACATTCTGAATTTTATTTGTAAATTCAAATTCAACAAAAAATTTTAAAATTCAAATTTGTGACTTTATATTTAAATTTTTATTTTTATTTAAATTTGAATTCTAGAATTTAAATTTAGATCACATTCTGAATTTTGTTTGTAAATTCAAATTCAACATAAAATTTTTAAATTCAAATTTGTGACTTTATATTTAAATTTAAAATTTAAAATCTTTATTTTCATTTAAANGTGACTTTATATTTAAATTTAAATATTTAAATATTTATTTTTATTTAAATTTGAATTCTAGAATTTAAATTTAAATTTTATTCAAATTATTTTTAGCTAAGAACTTCAATTGAACTTTGAATTCAAATTGATCTAACTATAAATTCAAATTATTGACTAAAATTTGAATTTAAAATTTGTATTTTTAAGTCGTAATTCAAATTCAAATTCAAATGTGCTATTTATATTTAATTTCAATAATGAGTTTCAATTTGAACTTTAAATTCGAATTATGAATTCAAATGTTCAGTTTGAATTGTGAATTAAACTCAAATTTTAATTTTAATTTAAATATTAATTCAAATTGTGAATTCATATTTGAATTCAAAATTTTGAGATTAAAAAGTAAATTAAAATAAGATTCAAATTATAAATTTAAATTATGAATTCAAATTTGAATAAATGTTCTAATTTATATGTTGAACTTTTATTTTAGAATTTAATTTCAGTTATGAGTTTTTACTTAAACTTTAAATTCAAATTATAAATTTAATTTGTCTTAAATTTTAATTGTAAATTTAACTCAGTTTAAGTTTAAATTTAAATTTTAAAATAGAAATTTTGAATTCTAATTTAAAATTTTTAATTTAAATTACGAGTATAAGTTGTTTGTTTATATTTTCACCTTTTTAAATATAATTAAAGAATTAAAATTACAAAACTATAGTTTTCATGTTTCACTTTATGGCCAACCAAACAATCGAACTGAAAAGTCACTTTTGTAAACATTGTTTTTGCAAAAGTGACTTTTTTCACTTTTGCCACTTTCAGACAACCAAACATGCCCTAAGTTAAAGTTCTTAACTCCGATCTTAGCTTAGTTTATAAATTGACTTGTTAAATTAGCTTGAGCTGGATTTGATTTAGGGGAAGTTCTACCTAGAAGGTCTTTTGTGAGCAGATACCTAGAAGGCCCTTAGTGAGCATCTGTTTGTATCCTCAAAGAGTCTATGTTTTATCATCTTATAATCCTCCACTCCTGATTTATTACCATTTGTTTCATGAAACCATAAAACTACCTGCTTTCTATGTCAATGTGTCCATTCTTCACTTATGAGCAATTTTCAAAAATGCATTATGTGGTATCCATGTGGTTATCTACCGCATATCGCACATGCAGTTATCCACCGCATAGCACATATGCGGTAGATATGCGAACGTATATGCTGTCCAGCTATGAAAATATTTAAAAAATATTTATAGGTATTAAAGATATATGTAAATGCTTCCTAACAAAGCTAAATAGCTATAGTAATAATTCAGAATTCACAAACTAAAATAATTAATTTCAAGTGAAGGACCTCAAATGCACACATGTATCACTCAACTAACAATTATCAATTTACTCTTAATTATCAAATAGAGAAATAAATAGAATTTCGATGGAAAATCATAAAAAATGTCAAACTAAAAATCAATGTTCTAAAAAGAAGTATGCTAAACGGCTACGAATATTATAATTTTTCAATAAATTATCATTCCCATCATATAACAGGCCAGTGTTTGAAAAGGCGCGCCTGAGGCGCGCGCCTCAGAGCCTAGGCGCGAGGCGCGGGCCTCCGCGCCTCAGCAATAGCGAGGCGAGGCGCTATTGTTGAGGCACGCGCCTCAGGCGAGGCGCGAGCCGCACATAAGGCTCACGCCTCGGCATATTTAATATTTTTTGAATTTTGGATTAAAGTTTTTGGGTTATTGGGTTTCAGATATAAATTTTATGTTTTAGCCCGATAAGATTAGTAAAAGAATCTAAAAGAAACCTAAAAAAACCCTAATGAAATCAATCTATCGCCCTCTCCTCCTACCACTCTCTCCTTTTACCGCCCTCTTCTCCTTCTTGAAGCCAAATGAAAACATTGGCACCACAATCACTTTTAAGTTGAAAGTCGAAATATATTTTTTTTAACTTGAGAACCTATGTGCATGTGTTTTCTTTGCTTTTTTATAGTTATTTTAGTTTTGTATAGTTATTTTGGAGTTTTTTAACGTAGAATATCAAATTAAATTACTGTGCGTCTCGCCTTCTTGAGGCGCGCGTCTCGCAGTGCGCCTCGCGCCTAGGCTCCAGGAGAGTCTTGCGCCTTTTTGCGCCTCGCGCCTTTTCAAACACTGTAACAGGCTAACACTTAAGAAAAATCTAGTATAATAATATCTAACAACTACAAAATTATTCACCAATATTTATAAACATAACTATTAGATATATTAGGAATAACACCTATTAAAATCAGAAGAGATAGTTAGGTTATATTTATATTAAGATAATTGCATTTATATGCATTATTATTAATTAAATCATGTTAAAATAGTCATATGTATATGTGTAATTATTAATCATACTCAACACTATATTTCAATCCCAAGGAAAAAAAAGTTACTGCATATCAGTGATAAGCGCGTGACATTGCCTAGGCACGCGCCTAGAGCTGGGAGCAAGGCGCGCTCAATGGATTTGGATCTAGATGTATATGAATCCTGCCGGGTTTGGATCTAGATGTATATGGCTCTAATGGATTTGGATCCATATATTTATTGGTCTAATGTGTTTAAACAACTAAGAAAAATCAAAACCCTAAACTAATATGATCTGAAACCTTAAAATTGCTCATCTCCGCTGCATCTCGCTCTCTTCGCTCCCTGCTTCCTGCCGCTCTCTATCTTGCATCTCTGCTCTTCCATTCTCCCCCTTCTGCTTCTTCCCTCACCTCGGATCTGAAACCCTTAAATTTTTATGCATGTTCCTTTTTTATGATCTTGTGCTTATAAGTATATGTTTTTGACATCAAAGTTTCCTATATGTTTGTGAATTACTAGTTATCTTTATGCTAGTCTTTTTTTGGAGACAAAAAGGTATTTTGTTCTTTACTTTTACGTGTGTTATTTTGTTTTTTAACATTATCATATATGTTGTTTGGTTTCTATTCTTCTCTTCATCTTTTCCTTCCGAAAACATGATTATTTGGTTAGTTATAGAATTTTTGTTGTGATAATATGGTGTTAAAGAGTATTTAGTACCACTTAATTATTGTTAGTATAGTAAAGAGCTTCTTGTTTATTTCAATATTTAATGGAAGTGAGCGACTTACCTCTCTAAGGCGCGCACCTGCGCCTTTCGCCTGGCTCTAACAGCCCCTTGCGCCTAGTTGCGCTTTGGGCTTTTCTAAGTACTGCCGCATATGTGGCCGCTGTTGCAGCCGCATATGGGTTGCATATGTGGTCCGACCGCATATTGCAGCACATACTACATATGCGGTGCCATTTATGGTCCAAACTGCATATGCAGTCGCATATGCAGCTGCATAGCCCGCTTTTTAGAACATTACTTATGTGTAGAATCTGTTAGTGGATGGATGGTACCTTCATCTTTGTTCTCTGATGGCCTACCTCGCACCACCGAAGGGTGTGGTGTTTTTTTTTTAATGAAGTGTTGTTTGATATATTAAATCCACTCAATTGCTGCTCTCTGTAGCCAGAATAAAAGCTGCAATTTGGATCTACTACTTTCTTAGTTTAGACTCCCATTTCGACTTCCCGCCAGAGTAGAAACTCTAGAATTCTCTGTTTGCCGAACCATCCACTAGGATGGTTGTAGTTGAAAGCGGAAGCAAATGCTTGGCAAAAGTGGCATCAACTCTTTATATACCTTATGTTTATGGACGGCTTTTCCTTTAAAATGTTGCTTTCCTTTCTTGATAGCTACTGTAAGCTATTTGGATGCTTTCATACTTTTTCCCCAATTATCTAATTGTACATGCCTGTCAACTTCTATGCCTGAAGATCTTACACTTGTATTGTTTTTTTCTGTTCTTGTTTTAACCAGGTGTGATTGCCATGTCATGGTGCCCTTATGACAGTTCATTTTTGCTTACATGTGCTAAGGACAACAGAACTATTTGCTGGGATACAGTAAATGGGGAGGTATGAAAACAATAGCTGAAGTGAAGTTCTTTTCTAATAGACTTACTATGTAATTGTTGAGGATACTATATAGTTTGATTCTAAAAATAGATCTGACATCTTTGTTTCTTGTTTGTTGTTTCTCAGATTGTATCTGAACTGCCAGCAAGCACCAACTGGAATTTTGATGTTCACTGGTACCCAAAAATACCAGGAGTCATATCAGCGTCTTCCTTTGATGTGAAAATCGGGATTTACAATATTGAGGTAATAATCAGTTCCATATTTTCACTTGTGAGGTATAATGTTATTACAAGATTGAAATAATAGTTTTAGTCGCATGTATATCTGACTTTTGCTTTTGTGATAGGCTGCATTGAGAGATTTCCATAGATCAATGTTTATGAATTGCTTTCTTTATCACAGTTGCTATCTTTTGGGTACTTGTTTGTCAAGACCTTCCTTGCAATATGACAAACTGATCGTGTCTGTATTGTAGAGTTGAATTGATCTCTTTGTGATTGCCCACACTGTTAGTTGATTTTTTTTCCATAGCCAATGTGAAACTGTGTTGGAAAAGCTTCTTCGAAAGTTGTATTGTCAGCAGGGATTGTCGTGCCATCAAGCACAAAGTGTGCCTTCTGCACGGCATGTCGGCACAGCACAGCACCTGCACGCCTTGGCAGGCCCGTGCAAACTGGCACGGTGATCCTTGATTGTCAATTAGATGAAGTTGTTAATTATCTTATTCAATGCTAGTAAAGTTCTTGAAGTACATTTCAAGGTATTTTGACTTACAAAACTGGCACGTAGATAAGATTCTTGTAACAGGAATCTAAAATATTATTTGTTCAAACAAATACGACACTTTTTGATAAACTATCTACTGGGAGAAAAATTGGAAGACGCTTGTTCAAAATGGATATATATTATTTTTGAGAACTGATGTAGAGCATATCAGGACTTCTTTTAATTTTAAGTTGAACTGCAACAGTAGTCTAGTATATTTTCAGTAATGACACTACCTTCGGTTATAAAAAACTTAGGCCTTGTTTGACTGTGAGTAGTTGTTCAGCGATGTATGAGAGGAGCTGTTGAAGAAGCATCAGCTAAATGCTTTTTGAATGCAGACAATTAAGACCATTCCGGTTTTAGTGGAACTTCATGATGATTGGTAAACAAATACACAGCATAACAAGGTGACAACAAACACAAACTTCATCCTTGAGGAACTTTTATGGGCCCAAGCAACAACAAACACAAACTCACTTCATTCTTGAGGAACTTTTATGAGCCCAAGGCAACAACAAACACAAACTCACTTTATCCTTGATGAACTTAAAGATATAGAACTCCGAAAGGGACTTTCTCTTAGTAAGTGAGAATCAACGAAGTCAAGGTCACAGTTAGCCTAAATAGCATTTTATTTATTTGTTTCCATAAAATTCTTCTTTAAACATAATCATCTTATTTGATTTAAGTTGTCCCTGTGTAATTCTTTCATAGATGCAGGAAGTATGTGTATGATGGCAGTCTTAGAGCCACCGTGAGCTTACTAATTTGTGTTATTTTAAGCTAAGCTTGCACTTTTGTTGCGTCATAATTTTGCATAAAATACTAGCATTTGGAGCTTTTGTTTATGTTATTGACGGTTTTGCTGTTCTCACTATTTTTTTGGCCATATTTTTTTTGTGTTACAGGCTTGCAGCCAATATACAGCTGGAGAGGGAGGCTTTAGTGCTCCAGGTAGTTTGCCATGCTGACTATATTTCATTGGTTGCTTTTGGTTCTATTTGCTTCGTGAACTAAGATTTTTCTGCTGTCCTCTTATTACTTATTTTTTAAGAAAAAAAGTAACAAGCTTGTGTTATAGATCACTTTGATGCCCAAATTGAGTCATGGATTTGTGATTGTTGGACGGGGTCCACGCAATAATGAATCTGAGTTTTGACCTCCTGGCTGACTATATACAAGCAGAGAGATTTAAAGTTGTAGTCGATGCTTTATCTAGACAGGTTTGCAAATGGAGGACAAATTCAGTATAAGAAAGTTAGCTGGCATTAATTCATTTATACACAATTTCTAATTGAGATACCTTTATGGGCCTACCGAATTCTTTTTTTTTTTTTGAGCCCTTTAGTCTAATTAGATATGTTTTCTTTTTTTCTTATTTGATAATTTTTACTTCTATTTGCTCTCTTAGTCTTCAAGTTTCTAAATACAATCTTTTACTTCTTAGATATCTATTACATTATACTCGATGAGTTGATATTCTAGAAGGTAGTTTTTCAAATCTTGTGAGAGGTCTAAAGTAACCTGAATGTGATGACGTTATCGTCTTATTCATTGGAAAACATTAGCATCTGTGTTGAGAGCCTAGTGTTTAATCATTGCCAGGTAACAATAGCTTGTAGTTCATTCTAGTGCTACATCAGTTTTGGTACTGCATCGAAGATCCTATAAGAATCTAGTCTCTTTTCTAATAGATCACAGAAGGTAGTAGAGCAGTTCAGTGGACCAGAAGCAACAATTGATTGCTTGTCCGTATCACCCTGGCATATAGCCACTTCATCAACTATGATGGTAATTCGATGTATTTGAACTTTGAAGGACATTTCATCTATAAAATTTATACATGCACTGCAGTTATCTCCATGATAAATGCAAGTCCAAATTTGGTTTTATATAAATAAATAATTTGTAAAGCTTTGCCGATCTACCTCGTGTCCTCATCTTATCTTTATAGGCACCTGGCATAGATCCAAAATATGGAGAAGCATTTGAGGCTTTCTATTGAGAATATCTATCCAACAGTATGACTTCAATATAACTTTTATTTCTGAACGTCAGCAATTTAGATAGATTGCCTTGTTTTTTTTTTGTAGACAAAAGACTCTTATTCCCAAAGATAATGCAAATAAAAATGGGATTTAGATTAGAAGCACGACTATAACTCTAGATAACATGCTTTCCATGGATTTTCTCTTTTGTGTTGCATTAATTACTGTAGGCTAGATGTGTATATGCACCTTTTTAGATTATTCTTCTTAATAACTACTAAGCAGGCTTTTTTTCTGATGTTGGACTCTTGTAATTTGATGTTCAATTTATAATTTTTGTCCTAGATTTCATGAAAATTTGTTTTTAATAGTTAATCAACTATTCTTGTGTCATTTTCCAGTTTTATATCTATTTCCTGTTCCTGTTGAATATAAAGGCTAACATCTCTTTTTTCAGATATTCATCTTTATGTTCAAATATATATGACTTTACTTAACATGATATCACATTTCTTGTTTGACTTACTCTTGTTTTACAAACTTAAGGGAACACATCAATGATTAATCGGAGATTACTATGAAACTCGTCTCCATGCTGAAAATTTATATCTTCTTTGTTTCTTTGGGTTTAATGTTGCACTTTATAGACCCTATATTTTCTTCTAGTTTTCATAATTTAGACTACTATTTCCCAATGCAATCATTGAATTCAAATAAAAGCTAAACTATCTTTAATTTTATATTTTATTTACACAGAATCTTCTGTGCTTTCCAAATAAGTAAATTTATTACGTTATCCTGATTGCAAATTCTGTGTTTAATTACATTTTGATTGTCCTGAAGTACTTCTTTTCATCATCTTAATTTTCTGGAAAAATTGTCGCCGGCTACTACATTAAACCATTTTTCTGCAACTCTTCTAAGTTTGGGGAATTGTCTTAAAAATATTATGTGCAATTGGTTCATGAATCACGAAGGCATACAGTATAAATTTATGAATACATTTTAGTCTATGAATGTATCAGAACACTAGGATCAACTTTCAGTGTAGGTGAGCAATGAATCAGTTATTCACTAGTGGCTGCACGTATAATGACGACTTCCTACTATACCTTCTTATCAGTTTCCTGTATATCCTACAACGATACTTCCTCTTTTTGCTATTTGTGGTTATGATATTATTTTCTGTAGTAGGCTGATGTTTAGGTTACTTATCCATATTTCTTTTGATTATCTTCCATTTCATGCAATATTCACTGACCTTTACGTAGTCTACTTGTTTTTTATGACCAACATTCATCTCTGTTTTTTTAGCACGATTGAGAGCTCCAAAGTGGTTGAAATGTCCGACGGGTGCGTCTTTTGGTTTTGGAGGCAAGTTTGTTTCATTTCATTCCAGTCCGTCAGCGCCAGGTGCACCAAATTCTAGTTCCGAGGTAAACTTCGTATTTCATTGCTGGCACTTTTTGAAGTTTTCTTCTATATCCTAATTTGTTGCTACTTCCAGGTTTATGTGCATAACTTAGTTACTGAACATAATTTGGTTAGCCGTTCAACTGAGTTTGAAGCTGTGATACGAGATGCAGAGAAAACTTCACTTCGTGCTTTGTGTGATAGGAAGTCACAGGAATCTCTGTATGTTGTCTCTGTAAAGAGTACTTATGGATTTCAGGCATATACCTTCCTATTTACTCATGTGGTTTTAATCTTTTAAACAGATCTGAGGATGAAAGAGAAACTTGGGGCTTCTTGAAAGTTATGTTTGAGGAAGAGGGTACAGCTCGGACGAAATTACTTGTTCATTTTGGTTTCAATGTACCTGAGGAGGGAACCCAGAATGCATCTGATGATCTAAGTAAAAGTTTTGCTGAGACTCTTAGCTTAAATAATGGTACACTTGCTGATGGGGCCGGTGATCAGTTTGCGGTTGACAATGGGGAAGAGTTCTTTAACAATCCTCCATCTTCTGATGATAGCTTCTTGACTGAAGAAAAGGACTCCAATAACGGGAGGCAGATTAAGAACGAGCCTGAAGAACATCTGGTGACTTCTGATCCTTCCATTGATGATAGTATCCAACGGGCATTGGTTATTGGAGACTATAAAGGAGCAGTGATGCAGTGTATTGCTGCAAATAGAATGGCTGATGCTCTGGTAATTGCACATGTTGGGGGGACCTCATTGTGGGAAATCACTCGCAATCTGTATCTTAAGAATAGCATCTCACCCTATTTAAAGGTTTGCTGCTTTAGTCCTGATTTTCTTTTCAATGTGATTTTCCCGTCATTCCTTAAGTTGGTTAGCCTTTGGTATTAGTTCGATACTCTTCTACGACTTAGTTAGAAAATTTATCATATTAGAGCTACTGATCTTTTCTGTTGAGGTATCTGTTACAGATTTGTATTCATAACTTACAATGTCAAGCTGGAATTTTTTGAAACTCAGGTTGTTTCTGCAATGGTGAATAATGATCTTATGGCCCTTGTCAGTACCAGGCCACTTAGCTCATGGAAAGAAACTCTTGCTCTTCTTTGCACTGTGAGCTTCTAACTTCAAAAATTGACTGATTTTCTATGTTGCATTTTGCTATTTTTTGTGTTTCAGGGAGGATTCTTTTAGACTATTCTGTATGGGGAAGAATGCAAATATGTGTTTTCAATGCCTCACAAACTTTCTGCTCCTTTGCCCTTTGTTTTTCTGACAACATTTCCTGTTTCATATTCATTGAGTTATTCATTTGCTATTGTCATGATGCTTTCTCCTTTCTAAGCTTTTTGTACAGCAAGTTGTCATATTTCTGAATTTATAATAAGCTAGTGAACTAAAACAGTTTTAATGTTTAAACATATGTGCTTGCTTATTTTCTGCATCAACGCTGAACATGTATGATAATGTCCGTGTGTTTGAGTAATAATCGGTGTTTTTGCCACTATGTTTTACACAGTTCGCCCCAAGGGAGGAATGGACTGTCCTTTGTGACACTCTCGCTTCAAGACTTATGACTGTAGGAAATACGCTTGCTGCAACTCTCTGCTATATCTGTGCTGGAAATATTGAGAAAACTGTAGAAATTTGGTCTCGCAGCCTAAAGTCGGGAAGTGGAGGAAAGGCGTATGTTGACCTTCTACAGGTGATTCTTAACATTGGAATATCAATTGTTATATGTCACAATGACATTTAACCAGTTGTTTAACAATATTATTGTTGTTATGCAGGATTTAATGGAGAAGACTATAATCCTTACCCTAGCAACAGGACATAAGAGATTTAGTACACCCTTGTCTAAACTCGTGGAGAACTATGCTGAATTGCTGGCTAGTCAAGGGCTTCTTACAACTGCAATGGAGTATTTGAAGCTTTTGGGATCAGAAGAATCTTCCCATGAGCTAGCAATTTTAAGAGATCGAATTGCTCTTTCAACAGATAGTGGTGAGACATCTAAAAGTCATCATATATATGGTGTTAATTACGTAAAAGTTACAAAGTTTTAATATCAGATATATATTTATATTTATTTAGAGAACTGTATTTCACTAATACCATTTGCTTCTCTAAAAATATATCTGTAAAGTTGCCCTGAATGTGTGCATGATAATGATGTTA
Source organism: Ananas comosus (assembly GCF_001540865.1). NCBI lineage: Eukaryota > Viridiplantae > Streptophyta > Magnoliopsida > Poales > Bromeliaceae > Ananas > Ananas comosus. The sequence goes on from NC_033638.1 coordinate 5,374,488, forward strand.
CAACAAAGATCTCTTAGAAAAGCATCTTGTTCGGCTAACCCTTAGGCCCTTACAGCCTCACTCCTGTACACTTCTAACTGCAATTTCGAGTTACAGTAGGATACTTATTTTGTTTTTTGGTGATAAGGGCTGTCCGATTAATTTGACCAGCAATAAGATCATTAGGACTTGTGGAAGCAGCACATTCTCAGAGAACCTAACTTGAGAGAAAATAAACATAAATGATTTTCTTAATATGATGCTTGACATAGAAGTTAACTACAGTGGCTATGTTTTGAAGGCTGTCGATTTCTATAATAGCTTGAATGTGTTTATCAAATATCTGCATCTTGCTACAAGTGTTAACAACTATATTTTGCAGATAAATATGCAGCCAAAAGTGTGGCCTACGAAAGCCCTGCAACCCATACTGGATCTTTTTACGGTGCAGATCAATCCAGTGTTGGTGTTGCTGACCACTCTCAACAATATTATCAGGTTTTGCTTTTATATCATGATTCAAAATTTCTGTCTATAAAATAAATTTTGCCTATAGTTTGGCTGTTATGCACGATTCTTTTTCTTGCAATCTAACATGGATGATTTGCAGACCCCACAGCAGCAGAATGTTCCTGGTAGTCCCTATGGGGACAACTACCAACAATCGTTTAGCTCCTACGGAGGATATCAACCTGTTCAACAGGACCAGCAGTTCCAGGAATATAGCAATCCTGCGCAGTTTCAACCTGCACAGCCCACCCAGATGTTTATCCCCTCGCAGATGCAACAGCCCCCGCAGGTTCTTCCTACTTGAGCTCTGCCCAACTAGAATTGCTTCCTTGTTTTTCCTTGTACTGTACTGTGAGTAGCTTTGTGCTGTGAACTTTAGTTGGTTTGTACTTGGTTGCTATCTTAGGACCTAGTGAAAGAAGGGTAAAGAGCATACCCTCTTGGATTCTATTGATGAAATTATATAGTACAAGAGATAAGCCTACTATAGTAACAATGTCTAATATAGTAACAATACAATCAGTATTACATACCATATAATCCTATATCATACCATATAATCCTACTCTAAATATGTCGTAATATATAATATCCTAATATAGTATAAAATACTAAATATGTCATAACATCCCCCTGCAAGCTAAGCATCCAATGGGCGGATGCGAAGATTGAGCCGCAACACCGAAAAACGAGTAGGGGACAGGCTTGGTGAAAATATCAGCAATTTGCTTATCAGAAGAGATGTGCACCAAGTCCAATCACCAGACTCGTCTTTCTCACGTAGGAACTGATAGGCAAGCTCAATATGTTTCGTCCGAGCATGGAGAACCGGATTAGCCGCAAAATAAGTCGTGCTGAGATTATCGCAATAGATGCTGATGGAGCGCTATAAGTACACATCAAGGTCACGGAGTAAACGTCGAAGCCAAAACGTCTTAGCAAGCATGTATGCCACAGCACGATACTCCGCTTCAGAACTGGAGCGAGAAATGGTGGGTTGTTTCTTAGCGGACCAGGAGATAAGATTGGGCCCAAGAAAAACGCAATACCTAAAAGTAGAGCAACGTGTATCGGGACAACCAGCCCAATCAACATTTGCAAAAGCCACAAAAGAAGGATTGACACATCAAGAAAATAAAAGACCATACGTTAGTGTCCTTCGGATGTAACGTAGAATATGCTTGACGGCTTGCATATGTGGTTCACGAGGCGTCTGCAAATACTGAGCAACAGTGTTGACAGCATACGAAATATCCGGTCTCGTGAAGGTTAAATATTGGAGAGCACCAACAAGCTGACGATAGATATAGGGATCGTCAAGGGGACGTCCCTCATGAGACGGGAGGCGAGAGGTCGGAGAGAGAGGACTAGAAACAGGCTTACTGTCAAGAAAGCCATGGTGCTGAAGTAGTTGATGCGCATATTTACGTTAAGTCAGATGAAGACCAGAAGAAGACGGAGTAACCTCAATGCCCAAGAAATAATAGAGCGGCCCGAGATCCTTCATAGCAAATTCACGTTGCAAGGTGACAATAAGAGCCTCCAAAAGAGAAGAGGAGTTGCTGGTGATAATAATATCATCAACGTATAAAAGAAGAACGAGTGCTAGAAGAGGAATGAGAAACAAACATCGAGGGGTCCGCCGTACTATCGATAAAGCCAATTTTCGAAAGAAATGAAGTGAACTGTTGAAACCAAGCCCGAGGTGCTTGTTTAAGGCCATAGATTGCCTTGCGGAGACGACACACATGATGAGGAAGAGAGGGGTCCACAAAGCCTGGTGGTTGTGTCATATATTATAAACTTCTTCAGAGAGTGCCATGAAGAAACATATTCTTCACATCAAGTTGTCGAAGAGACCATCCATAGGAGAGAGCGACTAAGAGAACAGTACGAATAGTGGTCGCCTTGACAACGAGAGAAAAAGTCTCATCAAAATCAATACCTCGTTGTCGTAACCCTGAGCAACAAGTCGAGCCTTGAGACGCTCAAGAGAACCATCCGCCTTCTGCTTTACTTTGTATACCCACTTACAATCAATGAGATTAACAGACGCAGGAGGAGGAACAAGATCCCAAGTAGCATTAGTCAGTAAGGCATCAAATTCTTCAGCCATGACATCACGCCAATCTGCATCCTGAAAAGCCTCATGAAAAGAGGTAGGCTCAGTAAGAATAGTAGAATGGGCAGAAGCGAGTAAGGAAGTAGATTCTGTAGAATCCTTAGTCATGGAGCGAGTGAGCATAGAATGGGTTCGGGCAGGCAATGGAACCACAGGGGATGAATGAAAGGAGATAGTAGCAGGCTGAGGAGGTGGATTATCAGAGGTAGAAGGTGGCACATCAGTAGCGGATGAAGATGGTGCATCACAAGCGGATGAAGGTGGTGCATCAATAGTGGATGGAGGAGCAGCAGGCTGGCTGGCATGGCGTTTGGTATAGACCCGGAGTTCAGATGGACCAACAACAGTGGCAACATTCTCATGACCAACCTGTGGAGCGTTAGAATTCAAGCTGGAAGGAAATACTGATAAGTTCTCAGACCGTGAAACCGGTGTGTGTGAATCATTGTCAGGAGGAGGACGTGTAAAGGTGAAGCCAGAGATCGCATCAAGAGTGGTAGGACTTACCCAGTAAAGGCAGATTAGAGAGAATTTTGAAACATTTGCAAGTTGGAAAGAGAGGAGGAAGAAGAAAATTTAGAAAGACACGAGTAAGGAAAAACATGTTAAACAAATGTAACATGGCGAGAAATGAAGACTTTTACCGGTGCTTGGATATAGACAATGAAATCCTTTATGTTTGTCAGAAAGTCCTGAGAAGACATGAGGAAGTGACCAAAGAGAGCTTGTGAGCAGCAATGTCCCGTACATCATGATAACATAAACATCCAAAAATTCTAACAAGTTGCAAGTCAGGAGAAGCACAACCATACAGAATGTCATATGGCGATCATCTTTGCAGAATAGTAAGAGATGGAATTCTATTCACAAGAAAAACGGCAGCTTGAATAGCCTCGTCCCAAAATCGAGGAGGTAAGCAAGCGTGAAATAGTAGGCTTCTAACAACGTTAGATAAATGTTTATGCTTCCTCTCAGCAATACCATTTTGTTGAGGAGTATAAGGACAAGAAAATCTGTGAATAATGCCGTTTTGTGAACAAAGAGTAGAAAACTTCTCATTTACAAATTCAGTGCCATTGTCGGACTGGAAAATTTTAATCGAGCTATGGAATATGTTTTCGACCTTTCTTTTAAACTCCAAAAATTTGTCAAAAACTTCGCATTTTGATTTTAAAAGATAAAGCCAAGAGAACTGAGAGTAATCATCAATAAAAATAACATAATACTTGTAGCCAGAAAGTGAGGGAATAGATGATTGCCATTCATCCGAATGAATAATATGAAAGGGAAAAGCAGATTGAGATTCTGAATTATTAAACGAAAGTTTAACATGTTTTCCCGTATTACAAGCATTGCAAACAGATAATTTTAAAGTAGAGTCAGAGACAATTTTATTATTTTTAAGAAATGTAGAAAGAACGGAAAAATTAGGATGGCCTAACCGTCTATGCCAAATATCACTATTAACCCTAGATGCGACCAGTGCTAGCGGTTGCTTATTTTCGACACTTGCTACTTTAGAAAAGAGTGGATAAAGTGATGTTCCCAAACTAGAACATCGAAGAAGCTCCGTCCCGGTTTCCTTGTCCTTCACAGAAAAACCAAAAGAGTCAAACCCAAAAAAGGAATTATTATCATGACAGAACTGGCATACGGAAAGTAAATTTTTCTTAATAGAAGGAACAATAAGAGCATTTTTAAAAGCAAAGGATTTAGAGGAGGAATGCAACTGAGTTTCACCTGTTTGAGTAATATCAAGTAAATTTTCATTACCAACAAGAATTTTTTCATGCCCTTTATAAGGTTTAGAAGTTGAGAGAATATCAGAAGTTGCGGTCATATGATTAGATGCTCCAGTGTCTGGATACCACACTTCCTCACCAAGTTCATGAAGGTTCATAGCAGCAAAGGTTTGAGGGAGATCATCTGCAACAAGGGAATGATTGAAGCGTTGTCTGCACTGAAGAGCAGAATGATTAAACTTGCCGCAGATTTGACATTGTGTGCCAGAATTCAGAATGTAAGGTTGATGAGTCAGAGTATATAAGATTGTTGAGAATTATTAGGTTGAGAATGTGAATAGGCTCCAGGAGATCCACGGTCAGGATATGAATTGAATCTACCGCGATGTCCTTGACCGCCGCGATATCTACCTCCACGACCTCCACGACCTCCACGACTTCCGCGTCCACGATTTGCATAAAGAGCTGCATCGTCGATAGTAAAAGTGGTTGGTGATGTCGTCAAACTAGTACGACGTTGAACTTCAGTTTTCTCTTGCATTATTAGTGGATGAAGTTGTTCAAAAGTGGGCTTATTTCGATGTGTATTAAGGGCACTGACAAAACTTCTATATTCTTCCGGTTACCTGAGAAGAACAGTCATAAGACTCATAACCAAGTTATGGTCTGACTCGGTTTCACCAATCGCTTAGAGCATCACCAATTGATTTAATCTTTTGCATGTAATCGCTCATGTTCATTGAACCTTTCTTGATGCTTCGCAATTCGGACTTTAGAGAGAAAGTCGTGGAAGCAGTTTTATCAAGAAAATATGCTTCAATAGTTTTCCAAGCATCATATGCAATTTTAGGAGAACTAGAAACGACCATCTATAATATACTAAGAGAAAGGGTGGCATTAATCCACGAGAGTATAGTGGTGTCTTTCTTTTTCCAATTTTGATATTCCGGATTTGCACTTGTTTTCTTATCAGAAGTTTCGATAGTGTGAGGCGGTATAGTACTAGTTTCGTCCACATGTGAAGTAACACCAAAACTCTCCAAAATATTAAAAAAGATTTGCTTCCACACCAGATGTGGAATTCGTGAGTTCAAATGGTATGAGAGTTTTGATGTTAACCACTGGCAGGTCCGAAGAGGAAGACATGATACCACCAAGAGAAAAAAAAAATCCACCATGAGAGAGACAAATCCGAAAAAAAATGATCAAGTAATCATAAATCCAGAGGAAAGAGGAAAAGTGAGTCAGAGTTGAACCCGAGATGAACTGGCGATACTTGAGATCAAACCAGACAATACCAGGAAGTGGCACCAACGAGATAAGAAGAAATTCGAAGAGTCTGAAATTACTGTAGCAAACTATAGAGGCTGAAATTACTGTAGTGATGATACTGTAGCATCGGCACTATAGCGTTGGTACTGTAGTGCCGGTACTGTATCAGTACTGTTGTGTTGGTACTGTAGCAGCCTCGAGGAGATAAAAGCCCAAGGATAAAAAGAGATAGAATACCAAAAGAAAAAATCACCTATGGAAGAAGGCGAGACTTGTGGTGGATGATGGCTATGCATCGATATCCCCAAATTAGGGTTCCCGCTTTGATACCATGAAAGAAGGGTAAAGAGCATACCCTCTTGGGTTCTATTGATGAATTATATAGTACAAGAGATAAGTCTGCTATAGTAACAATGCCTAGTATAGTAATAATACAACCAGGATTACATACCATATAATCATATATCATACCATATAATCCTACTCTAAATATATCGTAATATATAATATCCTAATATAGAATAAAATACTAAATATGTCGTAACACCTAGTCAATTTATAACGTCTTGTTCAAATCTGCCATGGAAGGTGGGTGCAACTCAGTATTGTCCAAATAAACAAATCAATCTTGTACATGCTTGAGAAAGTTTCTTCAAATAGTTGATTGATTTTTAACTTGGATATTCTGTGCATGTGTTCTTATATCTTATAACAATGCATACTTATCTTTGTTTACATAAGATAATCTGCTGTTTGCACTCTTTCATATTATTAATGGTGCAATCAGTTTTATCTGTTTATCTACAATACGCTGCAGCGTAGTTGTTTCTGTTTTGTTCTGTCATTGCTACATCTTGGATTGATTTTTTTTTTTCTATTTTGTGTTTTTCTTACCAACAGCCAACTTTTGTACCACCTCCTGCACCACAGCCTGCTGTAAAAACCTTTGTCCCTTCAAGCTTGCCCAGTCTCAAAAATGCGGATCAGTATCAGCAACCCAGCTTGGGTGCTCAACTTTATCCAGTGTGTATATCACCGGCAATCTACTGTATATGCTGTTTCCTTTTTATTCCCTTTCATAGTTGATGTAATTTATCGATGTTGCTAATAGGGAGTCACAAGTGCCACCTACCAACCTGGACCACCTGTATCTGCTCCTCATAGTGCTGGTGCATCTCTAGCGGGACCTGTTCCTAGTCACAAGTTCCCACAAGCTGTTGCAACTAATCCAGTATCTAGATTTATGCCTGTTAGCAATCAAGGGTTTCCTCAGAGACCCGGCTTGAGCCCTGCACAACCTTCTAGTCCGACTCAGCCATCGCCGCAACAACCAGTCGCTGCCCCTCCCGCTCCTCCACCTACTGTGCAGACAGTAGATACATCAAATGTGGCTGGTAACTTTTCAAATGCTCAGATAGGCTCATACTGTTTTTGCTCAACATATGGTGTTTTACTGTGATATATAATGTTGTCTAATGTTGTTACCTGCTGAGACTAACCTACGGCATAAGAGTTTTTCTTTTTTTCTTTTCTTCTTTTAATTTTAATTTTAATTTTTTTTAATCTACTTGGTGGACCCCAGTTCCATTAGTGAAGACATCTTGAGACGCGAGCAACTTTGGAATTCAATGCTTCTCCTTTTTTCCTATGTAATTGTATCTTAAAGTTCACTTAGTCTGTAACACGGAGGTGTTCTTGTCAAAGGTGGACATCTAAGCATGTCATCAAATGCTAATATAAAACACAAATTGTAGTTAGCACTTTGTTGTATTATCAGCAAATTTGTCGCCATTTCTGCCCTTGTATTTTTTTCCTTTTTTGTCAACCAGAAGATTGTTATAAGGTGGACAAACAACATAGCGTGCTGTAGAGAAAAGTGACAGGATGGGTACAGAGAACCTTGTCTTAAGATATTGAACTTCTTCCTGCTGAGGCCCCTCAAAACTGCTCCATATTGATCAAAGCCTGTTTCATAGAAAATGACCGGAGCAAATTTAATTAATGATTACTTTTGTATGCATTCCTGCAGATCAGTGTAGAATATTTATTATCTCACTGATGTATTAAGGTTTTGATATTCCATTGAAGTGGTAATAAAGTGTGGGAACTATTGTAGTAGAGATATTTATTGATAGATATTGTATTAGCTGTTATGCAGGAACTATTGTAGTAAGATATTTATGAGTAAATATCGTATTAGCTGTTATAAATGTAATGATTACTGTTTGGGAAGAGGAAAGTTTTTCACCTTGCGCGTCGTGATGATTGTATTTTAGTCACTTTGTGACTCTAGATGATGTAGTTCTTTATCCAGCATTTCTTTAGTAAATAAAGTTACTGACATGAATTGCTTGTCTACTTAACAGCTGAGCTGAGACCTGTTATTGCTACGTTGACTAGACTGTATGATGAGACCTCAAAAGCTCTTGGTGGACCGCAAGCTAATCCAGCTAAAAAGCGTGAAATAGAGGATAATTCAAGGAAAATCGGGTCATTATTTGCAAAACTTAACAGTGGGGACATATCTCCAAATGCTGCATCAAAGCTCATTCAGCTGTGCAGTGCACTTGATGCTGGGGATTTTGCTGCTGCAATGCATCTCCAGGTATGCTTACTGATTTCTGTTGTTTATGCTGTCGCTTTCTGACTGATTATAGTTAGCAAGATTCTTGAATGAATGAAATGAAGCCTACAAGGGTATTCAGAGTTTTTTAAGTTTTTAAATTCGATACGTCCTGACTCTGTCTTCTCCACTTCAATGAACTGATTGGCCTATAGATTGTGGGTTCTGACACAACACTGGAAACTTTAGGAGGGAATATGTTGTTATTTATTCTTTGTCTTTTGACATTTGAAAACTGTGTGTAGTTTGCTACTTATGGACATGTAATGTGAAGCACACAATATATTTACGGCCAAGTTACCATTGTTATGCTAGACTTTATATAACAAGTTACTTTTTATATATGTTTGCATTCTAAACTTCCTCAATAGGATTTTGTTAGGATTTCGTTTCTCGCCCATGTTTGTCATAGATGCTGTGCCAGATTTGTTTTGGCTAATAGTAGTTGATGTATCTCTATATATCCGTAATCAGTATTTGTTGCTGCTCTATGTGTAATCCGCAATACTGTAGTACAAGCATCCCTCCAGCATTCATTTAACATTTTCCTGCTCTTTCTGGCTCATACAATCCATGGGCTAAACCATTAAATGTGCGTACCCTATTGTTTCTAGACTAACCATATATGCCATGTATCTGCAGCAAATATATATTCTCCTTCAGGTTTCCTTTTGTTAAAACCTCTAGTTCACCAAGACATTCTTGTAACTTACTCTTCCAATGTAAATTTGGCGGCAGGTGCTCTTGACGACGAGTGACTGGGACGAGTGCAACTTCTGGCTTGCGGCACTGAAGCGCATGATCAAGACAAGGCAGAGCTTAAGATTATAAGTTGCTAGCGCCGCCTCTCTGCTGTATACATTATCCTGGCGTTTTCAGCATAGAAAGTTTCTCCCTTCTAGTAGTTGATAGGGTTTATCTATTAGGTTCTCATTGACCTGTCTGCAGCATTCTCTTCCACCGGGCTGCTGAAGACCCCTCGCCTTGCCATAAAATGTCTTTAGTTATGATCTGAGTGAACCAGTTCTCTTTGTTGGGTTGCTGATTGTTTTTGAAATTTGTTGTAAGTGAACATTTAGTCTGTCCTGTGAATTTCTACTATATCTTTCTCTCTTTGTTTTTTTTTTTCCTGTTTCCATAGTTTTGATATTAAGCTATTTTGTAGAACAGCAGGGTTGTCTCAAGAAAGATTGATCTCTTTGTTCGAAATCTATGTGAACATGTTTTCATGCTGCTCCCTGATGATTCTTGCTCACAAATAGCTTTCACGCACAATTTGATGATTTTGATTTGTTTTATTCCCAGTATATAGTTTCAGGCCTTTTAGCAAATTGGATTTTTCTTTTTCTTTTTCTTTTTATTTTTCTTTTTTTTTATTTTTTATTTTTATTTTTATTTTTATTTTTTTTTTACTTTTGACTGTTCTGCTCTTGTAGCTGAGAATAATCCCGCTTTACTGTAGCCTCTTTTCCTCAAGAGTTCTAGTGATTTTTTTCTTTTTTGTTAAATAACAAATTCAAAGAAAAAGGAAAATGCTAACCTGTATATATTCCATTAGGAGTGTATTCTTGCCCCCAACCTATCTAGATGGTGATTGAGATGACATGTGAGAAAATAATGCTCTAAATAAAGTGCTTCACCTGGTGTAGGCTGCAAAATGAAAAATGCTGCCCCTATATCTTATTATAAGTAGGGTGTATATCATGCGGCTAAACTATTCAATTTCAAGGTTTTGAAATATTTTTAATAGTTTTTAGTACTTAAAAAAAGGTTGATAATACTAGCAAAAATAAGAGTCTTTGGATGGGTTTGATGAACGATTTATTTCTTATAAGCAATTACACTGCAAAATATATTTTGGGAGTAGGGTGGAGGTGGGGTTGTTGCATGGTTGTGTGGTATGATGCTACAGCTGGGACCTGGGAGCATATGATTGGGTTGGAGGAAGTCACACCTGTATGCTTGGATTGGAGGAAGTCAGGTGTGAGAATGATCGAAGAAGGAAGTCAGGTGTGAAAAATGTATCTTCGCACCGAGTGATAAATTTTAACGGCAATTGTTTATATACCTCGAAATGTTTTCGACTCTCTGATTTATCATTCTTAGAAAGCTAATATTAAAAATAGTCATTTAACGTTTCAAGTTATTTCAAATATATCTTTGGAGTTAAATTCTCTTGGTAAACTATTAGCAACGGCAGTTATTTCTGTGAAATTACTATTTTGCCCTTTCAAATACATCCTTCCACAATCGCCAACTTTTTTTTATTTGCCCTTAAGTTTGGAACAAAGGAAATATTTTGATTCTTTGTCTTTTCAAATGTTTCTTTCTACCATCACCAAGTTTTCTTGTTTACTCTTACGTTATAACGGCAAACGAGCTATTTTGATTTTTATTTTTTTTTTAACTCTGATAAGCATTTAATTCACATTTAACTCAAGATAACTTAATAGGTGGTAACTGATGGGGCATTTTTGAATAAAGGAGGAACATGTGAAGGGTATATTTGAAATAAAAAAAAGTAGGTATAAAGCAAATATTTTTAAAGTTTTGAGGGTATACAGGCAGTTATCCCTAATTTTTATTGTTTGTTTTGACGTAAATGTAAACATGTATGGTAAGTCACATAATATTTCACTTTGACTATTTCTATTTTTTACTTCACCTATATGAAAGCAAAATTAATTTCCTCAACTCTTAACTTATCTGGCAAATTACAAAATATTATCCATTTAGAATTATTTAATAAAATATGTATCTAAACATTTATAAAATATTAAGATTTTGTGATTTATGATAAAACAAATACTAGCAACGCCAAAAATACGTATGATAGTTAATGCTTCAGAAAAATAAACAATAGAGGTGGTAAAATCTTATTTTCAAAATAATTAAAAACTTTTGTACAAACAACTAAAGAAAAAGTTGACTTTAAATTAAACAAACTTAAACTTCATTGGATCTATCAGTACATTAGTTTTGTCAGTCCAAACGTCCCCTAAAGTCTTATTTGGAAACTTTGTAAAAATGAGCTATTTGGTCAACCCAGTTTTTCTTTTTGTAAAAGTGGGGTATTTTGACTGGTGTTGTTTTTTTTTTTTTTTTTTTTTTTTTGCCCCAGAAAAGTGACTTTTGTCTACAAATTGCAAAATATAATAAAACAGCTCCACTCCTATGTAATTTGGGGATAAAATAAAAAAGAGTTCAACATATAAAATTTTGGAGTAAAGCGAGAATAAAACATTTTAGTCATTCATCTCTCTCTCTCTTTCTCTATATCTCTCCCCCTCTCTAAAAATGATGCTTTTTTTGGTTAAATCCAAAGTAACATAGAGTGATGCAAGCAACTTAAATATCAACTTTTTTTATATAAAATAATGTTGTTTTGAGCAAGTGTTATACTTTGGAAAAACAAAAATGCTGAATTAAATTAGAGAGTTCGCAAAGTCCTGCAGATTAGTCACCTCAAAATTTGATGATGCGACATTTAATGTGCAGTATTTGAAGGTGGTGGAAAATTATATTTCCACAAGAGGGTGTGTGGATCTTACACTTCCCATCCTAGATTCACAAAATCTAATGGATTGTTAATATTAAAAAAAAGTTAATAAAATACAGAGATATTATTGGTCATTGGATTAAGAGGATATAAGATTTACACTCCTTTTAGGATGTATAAGTAGTATTGCTCGTCTAGTTTCTCACCATAGGGAGTCTCTGCATAAACCTTTTGTTCCTTGGTGTTATCGTTGCATCGGTATTGCTTGGCATTACTTGTTGTTTCCTACAATGAGACCATCAAATATGTTGTCAATATCGCTTAAGATTTTGAGTGTTATACATGATGGATGACAGATTTAGCGATCTCACTATAAGAATGGTACAAACAAAATATGTACTTTTTGCTGTTAAGATTATTCCTGGGCCTTTTTATAACACTTAATCAGAGTCAGCCCTCTACTTCCTGTATTGTAAGCAGGTCTATTTTTGATTCACACATATATTATTTTTTAAATTTTTTCTCATTTATTATTCCATTATTTAGTTCCATTATATTTTTCATCCAGTATAATTCCCTTCATCCCCTCAGGCACGTGAAAGAATGTACTAGTTATTTCTAATTTAATTTTTCTATAAAATCAATATTTTGAATAAGGGATAATATCTAATGTAGCTTTCAAAATTTTTTAAATATCTTCTTTACTCCTATATAACCAATATACCTCTTTTAAAAAATTTACTCAAATGTTCTTTTTTCCTCTAGATTTTGCTAATGGGGTTGGATTTTAAAGAATATTTTGAGTATTGAGGGATAAATTTGAAAATTTTGATAGTAGTAAAGGATATATAAGCTAAAGCCCCTTGGAATTATAATAGCCACCCATCAAGTTCTCTAGAAGGAAGAAAAAAAATTTTTTTAATAAACTAAAAAAGGAGTGGATGTTGGCTCTCTGAAAATGGAGAGAGATGAATTCATTTTTGAGCATAAATTTTTTACTTTTATTGTTTGATATATCGTAAATTAAATTGGCATTCTTAACATTACTTTTACAAAATATTGTATTTGACATCGGCCTAAACAGTGACGAAATCAATCTGAAGAAGAAAAAGAAAAAACCTTTTTATATACAAGTATAAAACTTCCGATAAAATAAATTAAAAGGATAAAATAACTACAATTTCCAAGGCCATCGATATTTTACAAAATAAATGATAGCTAAAAAGTAATTTTTATCTTATCTGGAGTTCAACTAAAAGTTTTTCAGCCTGTAAATCAATTAGGGCTGTTTGGTTCGTCCGAAAAGCGTAAAAATTAATTTTTCGAGAAAAAAAAATTTATTAAAATATTTTAAAATTTTTTTGTCTGTTTGGTATTACGCCCCCGATTACTCGTTTTTTCGAACACGCCGATAAATCCGCCGTATACAAAGAAATTTTTTCTGTATATGAAGCGATAGCTGTACCTGTACCTATAATCATATAAAACTACAACTAGTAGTATAGAGCTACTAATAGAACGATAAATATATATAAATAACATCGGGTTCACTATACATATATAGTCTCCAAATACAACATCACTCGCTCCAGCGAGGATCAAACATCAGTATGTACATGACCCAAAAATCCAAAACTACCTATAGCTGGTACCCCTCTAAAGCAGCAACAAAACTGGAAGGGATCTAGCTCGCGACTCCCTTTTCACGATCAGAATCAGCAACAGCAGCAGCCGAAGAAGATGTCTTTGCAAAAAGGTGCTAACAACTGCGTGTGAGAACTACTACAAAAAAAAGTAATCCTTAGTGGGTACCACTACCGAGCTCAACGGCTCACCCACTAAATCTACAGAAGTATACTCAAGGATAGTAAAAAAAAAGCTGGAACAATTCTACAGCTATATGCCACTACACTATCACGATCCAAAACTAACTATCTGTAGATAAATATGCAATCTCTGATCCAATCTCACTAAGGACTGTGAGCACACCCGTCCCGCCTGTCGAAACTACACTAACTATCACCACGTTGGGTCGTCAGTGAAGAGCGAGTCCAATCAGGACACAACGACAATAATGCAAAAGTACAAAGCCTGACTCCGGAGTGGGACTAGTGGGCTCTACCCAACTGAAAATGCAAGCGTATTTCTGCCGAGCTCAATCAGGCTCTCACAGGTTATAGTCAAAATAGAAGGGTCTAACTGGTCTAACAACCATAACTCACATGCCTACGGCACAATCTGATGCAAAATATATAAATCTGGGTCCACCGGCAACCGCGACAGCATCCGACAGTCCGGAACAGTCTATACACTACTGTAAAAATAAATTTGGTATCTCAGCACGAGCGTAATTTCATTCTACACTATTCTGTATATCCACCGCGTACAAACTGCGGCGATATAAACCAACTACAGCTCCTAAAGCTAAATCTGTTAGTTTTCAGAAAATGACAATATAGAACCTATAGTTTTCTATTAAGTCAAATCCAAATCCAACATGTATAATAAAACTAGCATTTAAAGCTCCAATTCAGATTTCATTTAAGAACAATGCAAATCGACGAATCGAGCTACTAAACATGATATACGAAATCAAAAATACATGCTGTCAACTCTGGCTTAGGAGGAAAACTGACGATTTTGGTAGATTTCAACCCACCTTGAAACGCTAATCCACGACGGCGAGAAATCGGAAGAAGAGGAAACATGCACTCGCCCGGCCTCCAACGGGGCTACTACGACGCACGTACGCTCGAACGACTTCCCGGCGCAATCCTAAACATCGAACCGAGCTCCACCCGAGGCTCGTGCTCACCACTCCAATCTAGAGAGAGAGAGGAAATAGGCAACAAAACCTCACTCTCTGTCTCTCTATACAGTATATAAAAGATGAGGATAAGGGTGAACTCCACGAGGTAGTGAAAGACCAAATAGCCCCTCACCTACCCTGGAGTACCGGTACCAGGCCGATGCCGTACCGGTTCCAGGCCGATGTCGTACCGGTATCCGGCATCAGAAGTTGCAACCCAAGAGCAGCAGTGCACAGAAAACGCTGTAGTACCGGTACGCCCCTGTGTGGTACCGGTACGCATTGCTGAAAACCTACAATTTGCATATTTCAATGCTAAAATTCTGCTCTCGCGTCGCAACGAGTTCGTTTTGCGTCTATTTTGCGCCAAAACGACTCGGACTTGTTCCGACACTCTCCAGATGTATCAACAAGCCTCAGATGCAGAAGTCTCACAGCTACAGAATTCCAGGAATACTACATTTGGTATAAAAAAATGGCTTTTTAGAAATTATATTTGAGAATATAAGGACTTTTACAGTAACAATATATAAAAGTTGAATTTTGTAGAAATATATTTGTCATTCACTATATTTGCAAGGATTTGTACGAAATTAACTCAAAACTATAATTTTATAATTTTTATTCCTTATTATATATAAAGAGGTGAAAATATTAACAAATGACTTATACTCACAATTTAAATTAAAAATTTATGTTTATATTTATATTTAAAATCTAAAATTATATTTTAAAATTTAAACTTAAATCTACTATTTGATCTTAAATTTTAAATTCAAATATGTATTCATAATTTAAATTAATATTTAAATTAAAAATTAAAATTTGAGTTTAAATCACAATTGAAACTAAACATTTGAATTCAGAAGTCGAATTCAAAATTCAAACTGAAACTCATTATTGAAATTAAATGTAAATAGCAAATTTAAATTTGAATTTGAATTTCAATTTAAAAATTTGAATTTCAACTTAAAAATTTAAATTTTAAATTAAAATTTTAATCAATGATTTGAATTTATAGTTGAAACAATTTGAATTCAAAGTTCAAACTGAAGTTCTTAGCTGAAAATAATTTGATTAAAATTTAAATTTAAATTCTAGAATTCAAATTTAAATAAAACTAAAAATTTTAAATTTTAAATTTAAATATAAAGTCACAAATTTGAATATAAAGATTTTATGTTAAATTTGAATTTACAAATAAAATTCAAAATGCGATCATGATTTTAATTTAAATTTAAAATAAAATTCAACTTTAAAAATAAATTTAAAGATTAAAATTAAGACCAAATATAATTTTTTATGTAAGCCTTTCAATTTTAGTGACTTCTAAATTCTTTGAGTCGAAGTCAAAAAAGTGAGATTTAATTATAACTCACTTCATCAGCCCACTTTTATAAAGTGACTTTTATATTCACTTTCGCAAACCAAACAATCGATAAGACGTCACTTTTTAAAAGTGTCATTTTCGATACTTTCCTGTCGGTCAACCAAATATATCCTTAGGCCTCGTTTCGTTGGGGGTATAAGCAGGAACAACGAAAGTTATCCCCGATATTCTGCCAAACGGGATGAAATTTGGCCGGGATATTTAATCCTAGTCAAACCTTGCTATTTTCGGTTATTCCGAAATAGCAAAAGATTTGTTATTCCACCATTTTGATGGAATAGTGCTATTCCAATGCTTAATTTCAAACTTAATTAAAATTATAAATTAAATTAAAACTAAAGTATATAAATATACTATGTTATATATTATAATACATTATTTTTATTATAAAATTATTAATTGTACTATATTAATACATATTATTTATATTTAAATATTATAATAAAATTTATAATAAATTATATTTAAATATTATAATAAATTCTTTTTATTAAATTTAAGTTTAAGTAGAATTTAAAAAAAAATTATAAATTTATTATAATAAATTATTTTTATTAATTGTTCCCACCCTTATTCTTATTTTAAAATTTTAAAAATTAAAAATTTAAATTTTAAAATTTATAATTTATAATTTATAATCTCAAAATTAAAGTTTATAATTTTAAATTTCAAATTTTAAATTTTGACATTTTAAATGTTTGAAATTTAAAATTTGATATTTTATATTTTTCAAATTTAAATTTGATCTTAAATTTAAAGTTTGAAATTTAAAATTTAAAATTTTGAATTTAAAATTTGAGATTTTAAATTTCAAATTTTGAAATTTCAAAGTTAAAATTTTAAATTTAAAAATATAAAATTAAAAATTTAAAAATTTAAATTCAAATATAATAAGAGGATAATATCATTACTTTTTATTTATAAAACCCACTATCCTTCTTATTCCATCTTATCTAACCAAACACTATTTATTTTATTCCCAGAAATAACCAAATTTTCATCCAAACGCAAAATTGATCTAATCCCCACTGATATGTCAATTTATACTTATTACTGGAATAGCTATTTTTTGTTTATCCCCAAACCAAACGATACCTTAATATAATGTGGCAGTAGTTTTGTAATTCTTCATCTCTAAAAAAAGAGTTAGAATCGAGTTTTATTGGCAGTCTGTTTCAGCTAGGGATGTCAACGGGTCGGATTCGGGGCGGATTTTTAAAAACCCGAACCCGAACCCGACTCCAAACCCGAGACCCGAGATGCGAACCCGAACCCGAACCCGACGGATTTTAAAAATCCATATCCAAACCCGAACCCGACCAAAAATCCGAAACCCGAACCCGAAAATTTGAACCCGAAACAATTATTTTTTTTTTCAATATTTCAAAATATATTATATTAAATTTAAAATTTTAAAATCAATTCAAATATAACATCAATATATATATATATATATATATATTATATATAATACAAAATAAATTCGGGTTCGGGTTCGGGTTCGGGTTCGGGTCGGGGTCGGGTTCGGGTCGGGTACAATCAAAATCCATATCCGAATCCATATCCGTCGGGTTTTTATTTTTTATATCTATATCCAAATCCATATCCATATTCATATCCATCGAATATATCCGTTTCATTCGAATTCAGGTTCGGATAAAATTTCGGATATTCATACCCATTGACATCCCTAGTTTCAGCTTGTGGGGAGTTGGGCTATTATAAGTACAGGTCTGTGTAGCAATTTTTGTAACTCCGTGACAAAGAGCTTCTCATTAAGCAAGCTCTCTTCCCAAAACCTCATTGGCCAGTTCTTTCCCTTCCGTTCCATTTGATCTCTGTGCAGTGCCCCACATCACCACCCATTCCACTCTCACGTGACGCCCACTCCACGCGCACGTGATCCTGTTCGTACAGAGGCGCACAGTGACGAACACAGCTTTGGTACTTGCGAAAGATAAAAGATTCTCATAGGGAGAAAACAAGCGCAACTCTCCCAAGGGGCACCCATGCAAACATCTCCTTTTGCAGCGCAAAATGATGATCTTTATAACATAATAAAGAGCTTGATTTAGCGTGCGTGTTATATAGCATGTACGCATACATCTTTTCGATCCCCTCTTAATAATCTTTATATATGTGCTGTAGTGCACGTTTCCCCCATATGATACTTACCCCCATTGGCCTTTAATTTTCTCCGAGATTCTTTGTGGGGTCAAATCAAACAGCTTACACTGTCACTGTCATGAGCTTGCAAGTGGTGTGGCATACAATGTGGGTCAGGATGCATGATTAGTCCCAAGAGTTTGACTGCCGAATTAAAGATTTGCTATGATCACCTTCAAACTATATACAGTGTATGTGCCTCCAAATTATTGCTGACGCATTATGTGAGATCCTAAATAATACTATATATAAGATATAATAAAATTAAAAAAATTTTAATCCGACTTAAGTATTTTGAGCTATAACTAAGATCGAGAGATTAAAAAAATTAAACGTGTTAGAACGAGAGTAGTTCTAGAATGAATATCCTTCTGAAAAGTTGGGACGTCAAACATTAGGTGGTGTTTGGTTTCGTATAATAAAAAACGTGGTCGAAAAATTTTGTTGGCATGAAAAATATTTTTTTATTTACTCGATTGGGCGTACAATTATTTTCTCACAAAATAGTTTTATGAATTAAAAAAAAAATTACAATTTTTATTTTTCATTGTTTTTTTAGTGAAAATTTTTTAAAGGAAAGTCACTTATCTCTCTCTTTTTCTTTATATTAATATACTACGACTATTATATAATATTTTTTATAAATATATATATTTATATATTATTGTAAATTATATTACATTTCTTATATAATATATTTTTGAATATACAATATAAGTTTGAATATATTTAATTTATAAATATAGATGATGATGATGATTATAATAATAATATATAAATATAAATTATAATTATAATATATAANCAAGTTATTGGTGCTAGCAAGTTTTTGGCCATTGAATTAAGAGATGTGCGGTTAGGATGATGTGGGTCCCTTAGGGTTGAGTGGGTGGTTGGTTGAATAGTATGATCTAACGGGTGAAAATGATCAAAAGGGTAGATCTAACGGTAAAAAACTTGGTAGAATCAAGTACTTCGTGCTATTAATAGCATAGTAACCGGACTCTATATATATATATATATAATTATTTTTCATTCAAACTTTTTCTTTCTTCCAAATAAGGATGGCCGAAAAATTATTTTTTATTTCTTACGAATCAAATGTTAAAGAGCATAAAAAAAATTTTCCATGAAAAACTTTTTTTTATAGAGAATTAATTTTTATAGTTTTACGATGAACCAAACATACCATTAGCGATATTTCATTACAAATAAGTAAATTACATAGTTATGCGTGAAGGTTAGCAGGTTGTGAGGATCTTTAAAAAGAATCTATTATTACCAACACTTTTTCATGATTGCTTAATCTAAGTTATAAGAGAGATACTAAATCAGCTTTGTAAATATGACAGCGAATCTGCAATTATTTGGCTTCGCCATGGGGTGCAATTCTATAAAACTATTTTAATATTCTCAAGAAGAAGACTCTTCTTTCTGTTGGAAGTGAGATTTATTGATTGAATCCTGTTGTTATTGACTAACTGAATTTAACTAGATTTAGTTAGTTTGATTGTGCATATTAAAAACTAGCTATTTTATTAACATAGACCGCAATTGAGCATAACTTTTTAAAGATACCTCATAAATAAACTCTTAACTGTAGTTAAGAAATCAGCTTCGTGATAGTTAATTAGAAGTGCAGCTTTTCAGACTTATATCTAACTCAACTGCCCAATTCCAAAACTAATGCATAATAAACCCTCTGTGTGGGCTACATTCGATTGTACCCAGAGCATTACACTAATCTAATGTTAGGAATAATGCTAATATATATATATATATATATATATATATATAACAGTGAGCTAGATACTCTCGATAGTAAACGGCATTTTACTATCGAGTTGTTTTCGATGATAGAGCTTCCAAAATTAACGATCGGCTCCGTTGAAACATGATCTATACCACTTAAAGTGTTTAGAAATCAATTTCAAATTTTTCAACATCATTTGACTAATGATAAAGGGTTTCAAATTGTAATTTTAATGTGGATAAGAGACGTTTCTCGTTTAACGGTGTAAAGATATCCAAATCAATTGAATTTTTGTTAGAAAATTCTTTAACTATTTAAACAAGATCTAAACTCTTGATCTGATTACAAAAGACTCCTATCATCATTTTTAAAGAATATTCATTTTCAACCATTTATTTTTCTGTTCACATAGATTGTTAAAGAACAATATCGAAAATGCGTGAAATTTGATTTTTAGGTAGTTTAAATGTTATAGATCATATTTAACGAACTGATCGTCATTTGGAAGCTCTATCATAAAAATAACTCGATAGTAAAATGCCCGTTTATATCGAGTATTCTAGCTCAACTATATATATATATATATTTAATATATATATATATATATATATATATATATAGAGTTAGGCTATACTATTGGTAGCACGGAGGCTCCGTGCTACCAAGTGTTTTCAATGATGCGGCTTTCAAATCGACGATCGGCTCCGTTAGGCTTGATCTACACTATTAAAAGTATTTGGAAACTAAATTTCATAATTTTTCGACATCATTTGTCTGGTGATCAAAGGTTCCAAACTTAACAATTTTAATGGTAGATATGATACGTTTTTAAGTTCAACGGTGTATAAGTATCCAAATTAGATGAAAATTTAATTGAAAATTCTACTTAACATCAATAGCAAGACCAATACTTCCGATTTGAAATTTGAATTCTTTATCACTGTTTTTATGAGATTTTTATTTTCAGCCGTTCATTTTTAGACTATTCGTTTGATTGATAAATGACGCCGAAAAATTATGAATTTAGTTTCCAGGTACTTTCAACAGTGTAGATCAAGTCTAACGGAGCCGATCGTCGATTTAGAAACCGCATCATTGAAAACAACTTGGTAGCACGGAGGCTTCCGTGCTACGATAGTATACCAGCCTAGCTCTCTCCTCATATATATATATATATATATATATAGAATTAGGCTGGAATACTCTTAATAGTAAAACGCTCTTTTGCTATCAAGTTTTTAACCCTTGGATGAAAAATTGTAGGTCAGGATGATATTAGTCGTTAGAGTGGTGGTCCCCTAGGGTTGAGTGGTCCCACTGGGTTATAGTATTTAATCCAATGGTTATAAATAATGAAAAGAGTTGATCCAAAGACTAAAAACTGGTAGCAACAATAGAATTTTGCTACTAATAGTACTCAGTCCAACTCTATATATATATATATATATAAATTCAACCAGCCTAACATATTGTCATCACCTACTGAAAATATATACTAAAAGAGATGATGGAGGTAATGATACACAAATGATAGAACTATTGAATATAAATATTGAAAATATCATTCTGATAGTTTAAATTTTTTTTAATTTTAAATTTTAAATTTTTGAATCTAGTTAGATCTCTAGTCTCGTACTCCAATTTAATTTTTTTGTTTAAATAAAACTATCAAAAAAGTTGTTTGCAAAATAACAGATTAATTTTCAATTATTTAATATTATTTAACAAAAGAATAAATTACAAAAAACTCTCTTATAAATATTTTTTTTTTACTTTTCGATCGTAATTTTTAAAAATCTATATTTTGCCTTTTTAAATTTTAAAAATATTTTCAGAGAAATACGACGTTAATAAAAATGACAAAATAACCAAAATTATATTTTTTTATAAAAAAATAATTTTTAATATATTTCTATCATTCAAAAAATATTTTCAGAATAAATTATAAAAAATAACCGAAATAGTAATAAAATCCTAATGAAAAAAAAAAAATATATACAACAACTAAAAATATTAAAAGTGTAAAATATAAAAAATAAAATAAAAAAATAAGTATTTATGAGAAATTTTTTTTGTAATTTAGCATTAACAAGAACCACGATTAGGCATACTTTGTGCATGGCAACAAAGTAATCAATTCCAAAAAGAGAACCATACAGCACACAATTAGTCCACCACATCATTAATTGTTTAAACCCCCATTATATACACACCATATATAATCTCCCCCCCACAAAATTAAGTATCATCAAACAAACCAAAGCAATTTAATTTAGTAATTAGAGTTAATTAATTAACCAACCATCATCCTCATTCTCATTCACCTCTCCCACCCGTGGTGCAGCTGCTTCTTGTGCGCCCCCTTGTGCCTCTTCTTCCTTGTCGAGGAGGAGGAGGAGATCAGATACTGATGCGCTCTCACCAGTCTCTTCTGAAACCTCTCCAAATCCAACCTCACGTTTTGCCTGTCCAAGTAAACCTTCTTCGTCACCTCCCACCCCGTCTTCGCCACGCTCTCAGGATCGGTTAATACAGGATCTGCCCTCGGGTACTCTCTGGAGAGGGAGCTCTCCTTGGGGAGTATCTTGTACTGCGTGTACCACAGCCCCATCTTCTTCGCCGGCTCGCCGTAGTACGTGGCCGCCGCCCAGTCGGTGCCCAGCGGCACGATCTGTATGAACACCTTCCCGGGCCGCATGAACAGGAAGTGCGTCATCGCCGCCCCGTGCACTCCGATCATCGCGTCGCTGTAGTTCAGCGCCCGGTAGATCTTGCACAGCTCCGTCGTGCGCTCCGGCCGCAGCACCTGCATGTCATATAATTAATCAAATGAATATTACATACCCTATTTTTCTCCGACAGCTGATCCCAACGTATCCAATAAAAGTAAAAATATCATATTAAAAAAAAAAATTTATAAATGGTTCTGATAAATTTATATTTACTGATCTTCTCTTTATCATAGGAACTTTAGGTTGACATTTTTAAGTTAAACATAATTATTAAATTTTAAACATGATTATTGAATGATCGTATTCATGTATCTGCATTTTAATCTTTTCTTTTTAACTCGGGAATACATATAATTTAAAAATGCCAATTAGGTTCTCACGTGGTTAGAAAATTAAGGACCATTTAAATAAATATAAATTTATTAGGACTGATTTGTAAGAAGAAAGAAGAAAGAAAAAAAAAAGAAAAAAAAAAGAAGAAAGAGTAGGCTGAATAAATAAATGCAATAAAGAAAGGAGCGTCATTTTTTTTTTTTTGGTTACGACTAACCTGCACTTGGAAGCCGGTCTCCTCGGCGACGCGCACGAGCTCCGCCTCATTTTCGATCACGCGCGAGCCGCTCCTGGAGACGATGACGAGCCTGGGCTTGCGCGGGTCCACCGGCGCGGGCGGAATGAGGCTGTTCCCGGGGCTGAGCATTCGGCGCTCCTCGACGCGCTCGATGTACCGAATCCGGCCCTTGTACGCCTCGTCGAGCAGCCGGCGGAAGTCCCTGACGGTCCTGTCGCCCGGCATCCTCGCGGCGTCGACCGTCAGCTCGTCGTGGATGCGCAGCCCGACGACCACCTCCGGGAAGCAGTGCGTCCGCCGGTCCCCCGAGAAGTCGACGGGCGGGTAGTCGGACAGGCGGGAGACGACGTCGCCGTACTTGGTCACCCACCAGTCGTGGTACTCCAGCACGAGGAACACCACCTTCCGGTTGTACTGCCGCGCAGTGATGTACAGCGGGATGATGCCGTCGTTGAACTCGTGGTACACGTTCCCCGTGTAGCCGCCGGTCGAGAACACCACGGCGGGCACCTCGTGCCGGACGTCGCAGCGGGGGCCGGCGGCGCGGCGGAGGGTGAGCTCGTCGATGGTGGACATCACGCTCGCCTCCCACTTTCGGGTGTAGGGTCGGATTCTCTGCTCCGCGTAACTAGCGGTATCGTTGGAGCCGGACGGGAGGAGAAGGATGGAGTTGGAGGAGGATTGCGTGCGGACGTCTCCTCTCATGAAGCAGATGTCCGTTCGGAGTGCAGTCCGGTCGCAGCAGATTGTGTTGTTCATTCTCGAGGAGCAAGGGGGCGGGGGCAGCCTGCTCTCTCGCTTGCTAATCACGTCGCCGCCGCGGCCTCCGCAAGAGTCTGCATCATTTAAGAGAAATCACTATCACTCGATTGCTCCGCAGAAGAAGACTAGCTAATAGAGGAGGGAGGAGGAGGAGGAGGAGAAGTGCAACTTACATAGAAGGGGGCAGAGTACTGGAGGGGAGGAAGAGGAGAAGAAGAAGAAGATGAGCAGAGCGAGAGCCAGGGAGGAGAGGAGGCAGACGAGCTGGCGACGGCGGCGGAGACTGATCATGCCGGGCTTGCTGAAAGCATGCTTGATCTTGGAGCTAGCCAGACCGTCCTCGTAGTAGTACATGACGGGAGGGAGGTGGTGGTGCTGGTGGTGCTGGCAGCTCTGCTCCGACTCGCTCTTTCGCAGCTGAAGAACGTAGATGCGGTGGTGGTGCTTCACCATCCGCGCAGTGTGACTTTACCTTACCTTCCTCGCCAGCTTAGAATAAAGCGAAAAACAGAGAGAGAAGCAAGCGCTGGAGGGGTTTTGGAGGGTAGGAGTTCGGAGTTTGAAATGGAGTGGGGTGATGGGGAAATGGTTTTTGTAGTGTGGATGGGGTGGGTCAGGAGCATTGGGTGGGGGTTAGAGTGCCAGGCTGGAATGGGCTGTGGGGCACAATGATGATAGTGAGAGATAGAGAGAGGGAGAGAGGAAAAAGAAAAAAAAAAAAAGGGAAAGTAGGTCTGGCGGGCCATTCTGCGTCCCTGTTTCAGCTGGCTGCTCCAACTATATTTCTCGCCCCTAGAAGTAGCAATCCGAGTCAGATATTTCATATTTGACAACAGGAGAAAACTTCTTGCTTCCGTAGGACCCATTAAATGCACAATTATTATTCAAGTTGCTTTAAAGAAAACCTCCAATGGGAAGAGCTATTTAAACAAAAATTACCCAAAAAAACCTTTAATTTAAAATTTCTGCTTACCTATTATTGTTCTATGCTAAACGTATTTATGAATGGTCACCGCTTGAACCTAGAGGCTCCATTGTGAGGCCAAACAGACTCTAAATAAAATTACTTCTGTCGTATTGCTGATGCTAATTATTAATTTTCTAACTTCGAGTTGTTAGAAATATATAATTTATTTATTTAAAGTATATATATACAACACACATGAGGCCTCAATTATGATTCGATTTAATCAGCTTTCTGCCATTTTGAATATAATTCAATCTAACCTGACCTCTCGTCATTTCGAACATGACTCAGTCTAATCCGACCTCCCGCCACAGGACGGGATACTAACATTCTTAAACCAACACTTTCAATGAAATTTATGATCAGCAGTTTTAAATGAAAATTTGTAATTTTGAGATTTATAAGTTTATTATAGCTTTCCACCAATCGTATCTAAAATGCTAAACTTGCTGTTTTTTAAAAAATGTTATTTTTTCTAGTTGTGCAAAATAAAAGATATTTCAACAGTTGGCCCTAGCAAACACTTACTTATAAGTTATAACCGGTGAACTTGTATAAAGTTTACCTAAACAATAGCGAATTTCAAAATCGATATTTGAACTTTAAAAATTTTAGTTTAGTAACTAAATTCGGGGTAATAAATACTTGCACTTTGGAACTTTTGTATATACTGTTTTTGACAGAATATTATGCCAATTACAAAAATGTTCTGAATAATTAAAAATTATTTTCTTAAAATATTATTGTATACTGAAAAATTTAGATTATAAAATTATTTCTTAACTGTTTCTTGAGTTTCGTTTTCATACATTATTAACCCAACAACCAAATAAAAAAACCCACTACCTATAATTCAGATAGAGATGGTTTGGTTAACTAACAAGAAATAATTAAAAGCGTTAATTACCTATATACCCCTCAAAATTTTTAAAATATTTTATTTTTATTTCAAATAAACCCCTAGTATATTTTTATTATTTAAAAATACTTTTGCAGTTAATGCCTGTTAAATTATCTCAGATTAAATACGGTTTAAATTTTTACCAAAATTTAAAAAAATAAAATATTTCTTTTGCTCTTAATTTAAGTGCAAATAAGAAAAGCCAGTTACGGTAAATGAGTATATTTAAAGAAAAAAGGCAAAATATTTTTTTGTTCCTAACTTAAGTACAAATAAAAATATTTTTGTTCCTAACTTAAATACAAATAAAAAAATTAGTAACGAGAGATAGGTACATTTAAAAGAGCAAAAAAATACTTCACAGAGATATTCCATAGCCCTATAGTATTGTGATGGCCCAACTTTCTAGGTGTCACCCATCCTACAATTATGTGAGGGTCCAACTTTTCAAGGGATTACTTATTCTAAACTATTTTAATCCTAACATTCTTAATTCTCTTAATTTTTTGGATCTAATCATCTACAAAATTGTTATAGACAGGTTAGGAGTTTTAACTCTATTATATTTTATATATAAAATAATCTAAGGTCTCACATTTTCTCTCCATTTAAGTCCTAACATTTATTTTCGGCTCGTAATTTATTCTGATACCAACTATGACACCCCACTTTCCAACGGGTCATCCATCCTAAAACTACTCAATCCCTAATGCGCTTAACTTTCTTAACCTCTTAGATTTAAATATCGTCCAAAATAATATAACCGGATTAAGAGTTTTAGTTATATTATATGTTATATATAAGATTATATGGGATCTTACAAATTCACTAATAAAATTTAATTTTAAAAATAAATAAATAAATAAATAAATAAATAACTTTTTGAGGTATGTATATGGAGTCCGGCTACTATACTCTTATGAGTACGATCGCCTTCGTACTCATAAGTTATTTTCGATGGTAGAGGTTCCGAATCGACGATCCATACCGTTAAATATTTTCTAGAGCGTTTAAAACTTCTAGAAATCAAATTTCATAATTTTTCGACATTAGTTACCTTACGATCAAAAGCTCACAAAATTAATAATTTTTAGCGGCCGGTACGTGATACTTGCTAGTTTACCGGAGGAAAAAAATCGGAATAGATTGAATTTTTGATAGAAAATTTTATTCACTACCTATTAGATAAAGATCAATAACTCCGATCTTAAATTGAAAGATCCGATCATCCACTTTAGGACGTTGTTTGATTTCGACCTTTCATTTTATGCCTGCTTGATGGATTTTATTATGGTTTCTAAAAATTACGAAATTTATTCTCTAGAATATGAATGTCAATGGGTATGGATATCCGAAATTTTATTCGAATTCGAACTCGAATGAAACGGATATATCCGATGGATATGGATATGGATTTGGATGTGGATATAAAAAATAAAAACCCGACGGATATGGATTCGGATATGGATCCGACCTATAACGACTACCGACCCAACCCCTGAATTTATTTGTATATATAATATATAGTATATTATAATATATATATATATATAATATATATTATATATATATATATTATATTTGATGTTATATTTGAATTGGTATTTTAAAATTTTTAAATTATATAATAATATTTTGAAATATGAAAAAAGAAATATTGTTTCGGGTTCAATTTTCGGTTCGGATTCAAAGGTTTCGGGTTTTGAATTTTGGTGTCGGGTTCGGGTTGTGGATATGGAGATTTTAAACTCCTTCGTCAGGTTCGGGTTAGCTCTCGATTTGGGTCGGGTTCGCGTTCAGGATTTTTAAAATCCGCTCATCGATCGTTGATAGGTGACTCCTTCTCTAGAAGTTTAAAATACTTAAGTCATATTAACATAGTGATCGTCGATTCGAAGCTTGCCATATCAAATAATTATGAATAGCGAAGAGCCTAATACGTCATAAGAGTGCAGTAGTCATACTCATATATAATATATATATAATATATATATTACTATTTATAATATATACAATTGCCTGTTAAAAAAAAAAAAAAAAGGGATCCCACGTAAGAAGAGGCAGGGTTTGGTTCACCAACAGTGACAGCCTGGCATCGTGCCATTCCATGTGAACTAGTGCGTGGCAGCGAGGTTACCTCGGGAGCATCAAATGCAGTGGGAATAAGAATCACATTAGAAATCCAATGCCTTTTTCTCCTTTTTTTTTTCGAAAAAATAAAAGTTTAATTACTTAGTAATTAAAATTTTATACATATTTATTAATACTTTGATAGAAAAAAATAATTGTATATAACACTAATCACAGGCAACATATACAATATAGAAAATAGTAGAACCGACCGGCCGACATGCCCCCAAAAAAAAAAAAAAAAAAAAACACTGTTACTGATATACCCCAAAGTAAAATATACATTTTATATCCACTCCATTTAAAAATTTATTTTTTTTAATTCTAGAATAAGGTTGTAAGATCTATATCTCCTTAACTTAATTTTTTTTTAAAAAAAATAAGTACTATTGAACAACTAAATTAAAATTTTGTCAAATTTATAGATAGGTTTGTCAACTTTCGTAATTTAAATAATATTTAGTAAATAAAATTAAAATAATTAACAGTTAATAATTGATAGAGATATTAAATTTAACAAAATTTTGAAGTAAATTGAATGTAACAACTCAAAAAAGAGCCTAATTAAACTACAAAATTCCCCTTTGCACTTTTATTTTCTGTCTCAATTATCTTGTTGCATAAAATTTCGGTCCAAATTAAACTCTCCATTTACCATTATGTCAAATAAGCTATATATAAATTTCGATCACCGAATTTGGATGTGGAACTTAATAAAAACAAGTTGGCTAAAGACAATTTTTGTATTCAATAAAACGCAATCACATAAATTGAATGAACTTTTTCTTAAATAACTAATTTTGATTTTTTATGAAGTTATTTTTTACAAATTTAGATATATTATATAAATTATAACTTCGAAAGTTGTTTCATTATGAAGCTATTATGATATCACGTACACTATAAGATACAAATTGAGGGAAAAAAATTTATGGCAAGAGGTGCAAATGGAATTTTGCAATGTAGCTTAAAAGAAAATTGGTGGTTGTAATTTCAAAACTGCCTTTTGTTGAGGGGGTCTCCATATATTTTTACTTAAAAAAATAATTATCTACATGTCTTTTAAAATTTTTGAAATATCTTATATATTCTTTTTTTTAATTCAAAATATACTCCTCATTTTTTTTTCGTTATTCAAAAATAATTTTGCTGTAAGTTATTTTAGGTTAAATCGTGAGTTAAAAAAAAATCAAAATACCTCATTTATCCCTAACTTAAGGACAAATAAGAAAAGTTGATGACGATAAAAAGGTATATTTGAAAGTGCAGAAAAGAGTTAAAATACTTTTTTTGTTCCTAACTTAAAAATAAATAAGAAAAAATTGGTAAGGATAAAAAAAATTATTTAAAAGTGCAAAATAGTAAATTTACAGAGATACGATCATTTCTAACTGTTCACTACTAGAATCTAACTCCTCGAGCGAGATAAATAAAAAAGTTTGAAATTTTTTAGAAGTATATAAATAATTGTCCTAATAAAAAAAAAGAACAATTACTTATATATTCCTGAAAAATTTTCGAGTTTCTTATTTATCCCTCTTGAACAGCTAATATTAAAATTATCTTTTTAAAGTTTCAAAATCTTTCAAATATATCACCAGAGTTAAATTCTGAACCGTCGTTATCTATATGAAATTACTATTTTGCTCTTTCAAATATAGCATTTTACTGTTAGTCTGTCACCGAATTTTTCTTATTGGCCCATACGTTAAGAGCAAAAGAAGTATTTTGACTTTCTACTCTTCCAAATATATTTTTCTGCCGTCATTATCTTTTCTTATTTGCCCCTTAAATTAGGGGCAAAAATAGTTATTTTTACTAGGTTTTAACATGGCAGAAATCTAACTCCGGTTAATCCGAAATAATTTAACAGACACTAACAGCAGAGATATTTTTGAATAACAAAAAATATATATAAAAGATCTATTTGAAACAAAAAGATAAATATAAATAAAATATGTCAAAATTTTAAAGGATACATAAATAATTATATAAAAAAATCTTAGGCTCTTGA
Organism: Ananas comosus; assembly: GCF_001540865.1. NCBI lineage: Eukaryota > Viridiplantae > Streptophyta > Magnoliopsida > Poales > Bromeliaceae > Ananas > Ananas comosus. The sequence continues at coordinate 5,404,430 of NC_033638.1, forward strand.
AATAGAAAAAGTCTGTTGTATTGCATTTACACCACATCATCAATAATCAGCCAATCACATCTCACTTTTTGAGAGAAAAGCACATCGGAAATATTTTTCTAAAATAATCATGATAGGACTAGTGAATCAAAAAAAATATTCTGATTGGCTGGAGATACAAATCAGTAATACAACTGGTATATTCTAGATTTTTTTTTTTTTTCCTCCGTAATGGGAATTGATTTAGAGCATTGAGCAAATTTCAAGGGTTAGGATTTGGAAGTATTTGGAAGGAGTGCTGGGTTAAGCGCGTTGGAAATCCCGGATTTCACAGCAACTTGGCAGGGAACAGTGGTTTGTCTCCTTTCCCAGCAACATTGGGATGCTCCTCTTCCTTGTTCTCTTTTATATATATACATATATTATTTATTATCATTCTCAACGCCTTTTCATGTCACTTACTTTTTTGGCCTTTTAATGACTTTATTATTATTATTATTATTATTATTATTATGCTCATAGCACATCACTTTCTCCTTTTTGGTCTTATTCAATTCAATTACTTACGTGTATATTTTTCATTTATTATTGCGTACATTTCCTGGGTCTCCTCAATAGTTTATACGACGAAAAGAAGGACTCAGCTTCCTCCAGATAGGGGCGGCAATTCAGCTCGCTGTTCGTGAGCCAGCTCGTGTTCGGCTCGAAATGAGCTCGGGATCGAATCGCTCATTTAGTAAATGAGCTGAACACGAGCTGAATTTTTCAGCTTATTTAATAAACGAGCCGAACACGAGCTAGGATCAGCTCGCTCGTGTTCTGCTTGATAATAGCTCGAATATATATATTTTATATTTATATAATTTATATAATTTATATTTTTATATATAAATAAATAATTATATATAATATATATTTTTATTATTTAAATTTTAGCAAAATAAATATAAATCACGGCTAATTATAAAAAGACTCATTTATATATAAAGTTTTAACTATTAGATCAAAGTCTAATGAACAGAATTTTATAAATTTATTTTTTATATATATTCAATTTAATCCTTTTAACTTATTATTCGTCGGCAGCTCATGAGCCAGCTCGTGTTCGGCTCGTTTATTAACGAGCCGAATACGAGCTGAATTTTTCGGCTCGATACTTTAACGAGCCAGCTGTCGTTCGCTCGTTTAATAAACGAGCCGAACACGAGCTGGCTCTAGGCGCGCTCCGTGTTCGGCTCGTTTACACCCCTACCTCCAAGGGTGGTGGTTCGTACAATGCATTGAATAGAAACTATCGACTTATATTATTATTATTATTATTTATTTTTTTAATAATTTAGAGATGTTTTATCTTTTAAAAAATAATAAGTCTACGATATTCAATTTATAGTAAGTGCAATGCAATCTACACAATTTTAGACTAAATTCACATCCTATATCTCTATTATTATTTAAAAGTATTTTATTTTCTACTTGTTTTATCAGTTTTTTATTTTTATTTTTTAAACCAAATCCAAGGGCATGGGCTACAAGAATTACGCCCGTAAAGATATACAAATCTAATTTTTCTTATAATAAATATTAAAATTTTGTTTAGGCGTCAGAATTGTTAGATATGAAAATATTCCGGTATGATCATAAAAAGAAAAAAAGATTAACGATTTGTTTGACCTAAATTCTGAAAAAATAATTTTTACATAATTGATTTTTATTTGAAAATTTAATTTTGGTTAAAAACTGTAGAGCGTTTGGCTGATTTAGATGAGAAGATAGTTTATTGAAGTGATTTTGTAAAGAATTTTGACAAAAAATTTTCATGTTTGCAAATAATAATTTTTTTTACTAAATTTTATTTTAAAATAATTTAAAATTTGAATCTAAAATCAAAATAAAATTTAAAATTTGAGTTTAAAATTAAAATCAGATTTCAAGAAGCGGATTTTAGCTGTTTCTGATTTTGACCATCGAAAATCAAAAGACTGATTCTAAAAATCAAACTCAGATTTTAAAAATAAGGTTGCCAATTGCTTTATCAAGCCAAAAATTATTTTTGGGCCTACAATCACTTTTCAAAAGTTAAGCCGAACACCCACTAATTTTTCGCTCCTTAAACAATTTTGGCATCCATAATTTGACACGATAGCATATATTATCTATTCTAATAATATAATTTGAAGGTTGAATATGATATCTTATTTTTGACATTTGACTACACTCCTTATCTACGAAATATATAATTTTCTTCGGTAAATCTAAGAGATGTACCAAAGTTGTATTCATGCATTCGAACAAGGCCCAATAAATATGTAATTTTGAACTTAAACATTAATGTATACTTTTAAATTGGTAATCTAACAAAGAGATTACACCAGAAATTTTATACAATCGTTTAGATGGAAGAGATAGATATATGTTTTGTGCCAATTTAAATGTGCATTAAGTTCTTTCATTGTTTGAATAGTGTGTTTGTTTGATAAAAATATGAAAGAATTAATCATATAATTTTAAATGTTGACCGAAAATAAATAACAAATTAATGGATAGTGAAAAAATATTTAAAATTATCATAAAAATAGTTGAGAGTACCACTAGTCTCATCAAATATTTAAAAGTTTTCGGACATTAAAGCTTAACTCATCTTTTATTCAAGCGACAAAGTTTTAAATTATATATAAAATAATAATATTGTAACTACTCCCAAATTAAAATTAATGAATTTCATAATTATAATAACCTAGTTAAATCAAATGAAATTCCTATCTTAATCATCATTCAATTACCATTATATGTGTAGAACGTAGTGGAAGTATTCGTTCGTACCTTTTTGCGGAAGCGATTCGCTACAACGCGATGAGCCCGGATCGTCGAGGTTGATTCACGTGTCCTTTGATCGTCCTTGATTAAATCTTCTCACGTTCCAAAACCATGATGTATCGAACTACAAACGAGCACGATCACAAATCCACCGTTCAAGTCCCTCTTAGAATAATAGGTTGATGGAGGATATGGTTTCTCTCTTTCGTTTTCTTATTCTCTTTTCTTTTTCCGTTCGTGTTCATTTTATGTGGGATCGCCCGTCTATTTATAAGGAATTCCAAAATCCTAATAGCGTTAGAGATAAGGCCAAATCGGTTATTATTTGTTATCCTAATATGATTAGATTTATCTCTAATTAGCTTTTCAATTTGAAAGCGAGATTAATCCTAATCCAATTAGATAACATAATATCCGTCGGATCGAACCCGCTTATGGGCGTACCCGATTCGATTTAACCGAATGCCAACATCTCCCACTCGCACATGACGGGATCGATGCCATCGTAACCACTTCCTCAACATCACACCACTATTAATTCTATTCATACAGGAAAATGAACAGTGCGACCGCCGAGTCAACCTGCATTTTGGGAGCTCTATACTAGAAACCGCATCCGGCCAGCATAGAGACATCAATCCTCAAAAAGGAAAAAATATTAGACTCGTGATGCCCTAGACCATTGAATTACATCAGGTTCAGCATCTCTAATCCCTCAAAGAGCCATGCTAACCGCAATTGCGCACATTATGACACTATACTCATGATTGTTTCGCTATACTGAAGCGATACAACCTGTCGACAATGAGTCAAAGTGTTTTAATGTAATTCAACTAGTCTTCCTTGAGCCCTCATGCCACTGAGTTGAGAACTGATTACTTTCCCAGCAATGCCCCATAAAGCCGCATCACTCATAGCCGTAGGAAACATGCCAAAGTAGCAACATCAATTCTTTCACTTAATGACATAGTCAAAAGTTACTAAGGGCATCTATCATATATAGGACATTGTCTAAAAAAAAAAATGCCCGTAAGAACTCACACGATGAGGAAGCAGGGATCCATTCACTCATCTTCTTTATTTAGTCGCCCAGCACATGTAGTATGAAATACATGCTATGACAGAGAATCCAATAAGCGTATGTCTTTCTCAATGTCATACGGATCTTAGCTCAGTCACTCCCGGAGTGTCTAGCTTGAGTTCTCCAATTGCTCGCTATCTTAAGCGCCAAATAGTGAACTCACATCCGGCTATTAATATATAGGCCATACGAATCGTGGGACTATTTGTATGCAGTCTCATTAATGACCTCATCTTGGTGCCAACCAAGGCGGCTTCCATTAATGCCTCAATTTTCGCTCGCTCTCTATAGCGTCGAAAAGAATGATTATCCGTGTGAGAGGGCTAATCAGCCTGTGACATACTATCAATCAGTTTAATAACAATGCACGTGTACCAATTTTACCAAATATCTTTTCCAAAAATAATAATTTGTAATTAAATAACCAAAAAATAATCGACTGTCTACACAATCAAATCCTACGAAGTCCAAGAGCTTTAATATGAGCCAAAAAAAAAATTCTCTAACAACAGGCTTAGTTAGAGAATCCGCAACCACGCGACTCGTAGATATGTGTTCCGGGATTATTTTCTTCTGCGCCACTGCCTTAGAGTGGTCCAATCCCAGATTGGACGGAAAATGGCTAACCAGGCCCACGGCATAGCATATATCAGGCCGAGTACACATCATAGCATATATCAAGCCGAGTACACATCATAGCATACATCAGGCTCCCAACCGCATTAGCATATGAATCCGATTCATCTTATCCTTCTCTTTAGAAGTTTTAGGGCACTGTTTAAGGTTCAAACTCTCACCTTTAGCAATAGGAGTGTCAATGGGTTTGCAATTGTGCATCTAAAATCGTTCTAAAATCTTTCTTAGGTAAGTCTCTTGAGACAGACCTAAACATTTTTTTGAACGATCTCGTAGGATCTTAACTCCGAGCACATAATTCGCTTCACCCATGTCCTTCATTTCAAAAATAGAGGACAGCCACGTCTGAGTGGCGACAATCATCTCCTTATTATTCCTGGCCAATAGGATGTGATCAACATATAAAGAAAGGATTAAAAAATCTCCTTTGGACCGTTTAACATACACACAGTGACTTCTTCAATCATCGTAAACCCATCTTCAGTGATGGCTCGATGAAATCGAATATACCACTGTCTGGAGGACTGCTTCAAACCATAAATGGATCGTCGGAGCTTACAAACTTTATGCTCCTCACCCTTTACAGAGAAGCCAGCAGGCTGATCCATATAGATCTCCTCATCCAGTTCTCCATTGAGAAATGCAGTTTTAACGTCCATTTGGTAAAGTTCCAAATCCAAATATGCGACAATGGCCAAGATCAGACGGATCGAAGCAAACCTTACAACAGGAGAAAAAGTTTCTTCGTAATCAACGCCTTCTCGTTGGGTAAAACCCTTTGCTACCAGGCGAGCCTTGTACCTATCGATAGAACCGTCTGCCTTGCGCTTAATCTTGAGAACCCATTTATTCCCGATTGTTTTGCGCCCTGGTGGTAAGTCAACCAAGTCCCAGACATGATTTGACTTCATCGATTCTATTTCCTCTATCATTGCATCCAACCATTCCTTATGAGTAGATAATGAGAGAGCCTCTTGAAAAGATCTAGGCTCATCATCATCATGTGCAGCAACTATGAAGGCCTCCCCCTCAATCTCAAAACGACGACGGGGAACGCCCACACGTGGGCTTCTACGAAGTTGAGGCTCCTTATCTAAAAGCAAGTCGCTCCCACTATCCCTAGGAGGTATCGGAGTCGCCTCCTCTGCCTCGACTGAACGAATAGAAGCGCCAATGTCAGAGTCATCCATCTCATGGAACTCAATTTCATTTTGAACCTCACTTTTATAAGGAAAATCCTCCTCGAGGAATTCAACATCTCGTGACTCAATCTCAGTCAAACTTCCATCTGGCTGCTTTCCAATGAACACATATCCCTTAGAGTGATCATGGTATCTTATAAAGATACACTTCCTTCCTCTAGGACCCAACTTCCTAAACTTGTGAGAAGTGTTGTGTACATAAGCTGCCGCACCCCAAGGGCGCAGGTGCTCCAAATTTGGTTTTCTGCATGTCTATAATTCATAAGGAGTGGAAGATACTGTTTTGGAGGGTACACGATTAAGAATGTAGGCAGCAGTTAACAATGCGTCTCCCCAAAAGGAGACAGGCAAATTTGCTTGCCCCATCATTGACCTAACCATGTCAAGCAAAGTGCGATTTCTTCTCTCCGCTACACTATTTTGCTGCGGAGTGCCAGGAATTGTCAGCTGTCTGATTATTCCCTTTTCATCACATAATTTCTTGAATTGTTCAGATAGATACTCGCGGCCTCGATCAGTTCTTAAGCATTTAATTTTCATATCTAACTGATTCTTAACCTCATTAATATAACGTCTAAAACAATCCAATACTTCAGACTTATGGGAGATCAGATAAACATGACCGAAGCGCGTATGGTCATCTATAAATGTGATGAAGTAAAAAGCACCATGTCTTGCCCTCACACTCATTGGGCCACAAATGTCGGAATGGATTAATTGTAAAGGAAATTCTGTCCTTGAAGTTTTATTAAATGGTTTTCGGGTCGCTTTTCCCGCTAAACAATGTTCACAAGTGGGTAGGTCGACTTTAGTGAGCGAGCTCAATAACCCGTCTCTAACTAATCTAGTCATTCTATCCTGCCCAATATGACCAAGACGTGCATGCCATTTAATTGAAACATTGTGATCATTCTCAACAGAAGATAGCAGGGAAAAAGAATCACTATTATTAATATTATAATCAATGTCCAAAACCATAAAACCATTCGACATAAAACCTCTTCCATAATAAATAGTTCCAAGATGAATCTTAACTACATCACTCTCAAAACGAAAAGAAAAGCCTAACTGTAGCATAGCAAGAATAGAAAACAAGTTCCGCCGAATTCCTGGAGCATAAAGTACATCATGTAGATATAAAGTTCGACCACCTTGCATGATCAACTTGTATGTGCCAACGCCTAACACATCGACACTTGAATCATTCCCCATGTATACTCTTCTGCTCCCAGCAGGCACACGACGGTACTCGACGAATCCCCTCCGATCCCTCGCTACGTGGTCTGTTGCTCCTGAGTCTTCTTCGGCTCAGTGCAATCACGAGCGAAGTGTCCCAGCTGATTACAGTTGAAACAAGTCATCTTTGACTTGTCTTTCTTGCCACCTCGTTTGCTTCTCTTTCTTTTAGTGTTCTTCGCATTCTTAGGCGCGGATCCGCTACGATTTTGAGCCCCAGTAGTCCTCTTTCGCTTGAACCCAGATGTCCTGCGAAAGTTTGACTCAGCAACATTGGCAGTTGGAGTTTTAACAGCCTCAAGGCGCTCTTCCTCCAACTCCAAATGCCGCGCAACATCCTCAAAAGTTTTGATATTATCGTTATGGGTCAAATTTACTCGCATATGTTCCCACGAATTCGGAAGAGAGCGAATCGTAGCTTGGATCTGCTGCTTATCAGTCAAGGTGCCGCCAGCCGACTTTAACTCACGAATCATGTTTGACATTGTTCTAACGTGCTGCTTCATAGTCTGATCGACACGCTTCTTATAACTGTCAAACCGCATAGTCAGACTGCGCAACCTTGTAGCCGAAGTTGCACCAAATTTTGCTTTAAGAGCCTCCCACATGTCATACGCAGTCGGATACTACTCACACTCGCACAAGAGATCATTCTGCATACTGCTCAGCAACGTGATGTGAGCAATGCAATCCTTTTTGAGCCAGTTATAATAGGCTTCCATATCTCGGCGAGCCTGGGCACTGGTGCCCTCTGTGGGCAGGTCCATTTTATTAGTCAAGTTTTCCAGAACCTCTTGCTCGAGAACATATTGAATTTTACGGTGCCAAATATCATAATTGTCACCATCCAATTTCTCGCCTTTGTTTAAATCCGCAACAATTTGCTTGGAGGCCATTAAATTTCACTTTTTGATCATGCAATGCGCAGAAATGATATTTTAAAATCAGTACACGATACATATATTCAATTTTGCCGCATCTCTAATTAAATAAATTAAAAACTAGATCATACATGCGTAAAGAAAAATTTTGCTATGCTCGTAATCACATCACACACCATATGTCTTAATTTTTAATTTATTTAAATAAGATGCACAAAAAATTTGGGAGTAAAAAAATATATAATTTACTCTACCAAAGTCAAAAGACTCCCACTAGATAAGGCATGCATAAAATATATGCCTAAAGTTACATCTACACGTCATAACAGGCATTATAATATCAAATAAAATTTGCATGCATTATAAAAGGCAATATAAAATTTTAATATGCATTAAACATAATAAATGCATGCGTTATAAAAGCATATTTAGCCATCAAAGAATTTATTAAAAAACTGTGCAGAAAAACGAAAAAAAATCATGTAGGCCTCGCGACAGCTGATGAACCTGCTGCCCGGCCCAGCCTGCGCCGCTGGTTCTGCGGCGATGGCCCGCGCCACGCGCCAGCCGCGGCCTCGCAGCACCAGTGTTTGGGCGCGCGCGCGGCTGAGTGCGCGCGAGCGCGCGCGGCGGCCTGATGCAGGGCCGCCTGCGCATGCTCCACGGCCCGCAGCCCGTGCGAGCTGCGCTGTGGCCTGACGTGGGCGCGCTGCGGCAGGCCGCGGCCGCATGCACGCGTAGGGCCGCGCGCTGCGGCCGCATGCGGACGCGTGCGCAGCCTGCGGCCCGGCGGCCTGCTAGAGCCGCGGCCTGCGCGCGGTGCCCGCACGCGATCGGCCTGCGTGGTCTGGGTGCGCGCGCAAGCCCACGCGGCCCGCGTGCCCTCGGCCTGCGCAGTGAGACGCGCGCGCGGCCCCGGCCTGCATGCGGCCTTCGTGGCCCGCGCGTGCGCCGCGGCCTGCGCGCAGCTGCGGCGTTGGAACAATTTTTTTTTTTTTAAAGATTGTAAATCTTCAAAAATTCATAACTTGAGATTTAGAATACCGATTCAGACAAGATATGTCGATAGAAAAACTTGTGAGGAGTTTTCCAAATCATGCAAGTTCTCACAATGGGATCGCATCACACGTAAAATAAGTCACCCAAGTTCCGATTTAGGGTTTCGTTTTTCTCATAAAATACAAAACCAAATTAAATCAAATTTGTAGATCTAATCTACAATTTCGGTGCTTCAAGATGTGTAAAAATCATGTAAAGATATCCACTGTTATGAAAAAAATCCGCCATTAACGCTCACATACATGCAAGAAAAATCTAAAACATGATAGATTTATTTTTAACGCATGTAATATCGTTAGAAGATGATCTAGGGCACGAAATCAACCAAAAAGGTCTCTGATACCAATGTAGAACGCAGCGGAAGTATTCGTTCGTACCTTTTGCGGAAGCGATTCGCGTCACAACGCGATGACCGGATCGTCGAGGTTGATTCACGTGTCCTTTGATCGTCCTTGATTAAATCTTCTCACGTTCCAAACCCAGCCGATGGATCGAACTACAAACGAGCACGGATCACAAATCACCGTCAAGCTCCCTCTTGATAATAGGTTGATGGAGGATATGGTTTCTCTCTTTCGTTTTCTCATTCTCTTTTCTTTTTCTGTTCGTGTTCTTTTATGGGAATCGCCCGTCTATTTATAAGGAATTCTAAAATCCTAATAGCGTTAGAGATAAGGCCAAATCGTTTTATTTGTTATCCTAATATGATTAGATTTATCTCTAATTAGTTTTCAATTTGAAGCCGAGATTAATCCTAATCCAATTAGATAACATAATATCCGTCGGATCGAACCCGCTTATGGGTGTACCCGATTCGATTTAACCGAATGCCAACAATATGTAAACAATTCACATTATAACTCTCAAATTAAAGTAAGTTAATTTGAGAGTTATATACCCTCAAATTCCTCCTCCCTCTCACTCTCTTCTTCCCCACCAAGCTGTATACTCCTAAGCAAATCATCCCAAGTACATCTAATCACCTCTCTTCTCGACTCACATTGTACATGCGATAGATGGCGACCCCGAAGATGCGAAGCTTGGAGCTTGATGTGGAAAGAATGTGTCCCAAGTTGGGCCATCCTTCGACTGCGAACTCGATAGTTAAAGCTCGAGGTATTTACTTGTCACGCTTCGAGACACGCTCCACACTCGGGCACGTGCAACGGATTTTATCGAACGGATAAGATTTTTTAGATTCAAACAGAATGGTAACATGCACCAATCTGTACAACTCACACAAGTTATGAGTACAATAAAATATCAAAGTAAATTAATTTGTAATTTTAATCTTTGAAAATCCAACTCTTTTGAGTTTACAACATATTTACTAAAAATATTACATGATCATTATTCATACAAAAAGGTGCTCTCTGGACCGACCCGTGGACAATCTATTTGTATCTAGAACATGATCAAACATGGTCGTGATTTGGATATATAGAAATAGGAAAACTCATTCCAATTAACCATCCGGAGTTTAGTGATGCGAAAGATAAAACTAGAGATAAGCTATTAAGTCCTTCTATTATGCCAGTGCTAAACTAGACATTGAGTTATTATTCAAAAAAATATTATCTTAATGACGAAACACAATGAGGAATATAAGTCGAAGGGAAGCAAATTAAAATAATACTCTTTTTTATGTACTTAAGAAAGTAAATAACAAATAATACTGTAGTCATGCAACACACATTCAATCTCTCTTTTCTTTCACTTTTTTTTCATCAGGCTTCACATTGATTGTGAGAAGTGAAGCAGAAAGTTAGCAAGCAAATATATAGATAGGAATGTAAACAGACCGAGGCGCCCACAGCATAGCCTGGGGCCTGGCTGTAGTTCGGCATAGGTACTGTAGCCCCTATGCTCGCCCGGCTGGGCCCGACATTTCAAGTCGTGCTGGGCCTCTCCCTGCTGAGCCTGATAGCTGGGCCATCTATGGCCCGACACGGCACGAGCACCAAGGCCACTTGCCTTGGGCCTTAGGGTCTGAGCTCGTGGGGAGCAGGGCCTTCCTCCCCAGAAGCTCTACTCCCCTCCCAAGGTTAGCCACTGCAGACTTTGGGAGGAGTGGTTTTGGTGCAACGGAACAAACTGGATCAAATTCCTTCGAATTCATTTTTTTTTTTTCAAAAAAATAATAAAAGTTTATAATTTTTCTTAAAAAATTGAAGTATTTGTTATTTTATAATTATTTTTATAAATTTCAAAATTTCTGATGAAAATATCAATTTAAATAAGAATAATTTAATTTTTTATATTTTAAAATTTAAAATTTTATTACAAAAATTAAAAATAAAATATTTAAGGGATCGGCCCGGAGTATGGCCCAACCCACACCGTTTCTTCCATTCCAAGCAAGATGCCGTGTCGGGCCGAAGGCTCAGTGCGGCCCGGCCCCGAATTTGTAGATGGGCAGGGCCGGGTCGACCGCTAGCCTGTTTAAGCCCGAGGAATGTGGGCCATGCCGGCCTGGCACGACACACATTATACTCTTATCTACATATTTGTGCTTTTAATTTACTTTATAAGTTTGTGCTTTATTATCGTTTCTAATTCTTTCTGTTCAATATATATCCCTACAAGTCACATTTTGGTGCAAATTTGGTGTGTGTAGAGGAAAATCTGCTTAGTAATGCTATTCTTCCCTGTGTATTTATTGCCTTTGACTTGGTCTTCATGGAAGGAATAAGTTTGCTCTTTCAAAGTGTCCTCTAGATTTGTTTAGGGTATGTTTCGTTGCCTGAAGATAATTGAATTGGAAAAAGTTATTTTTCTAAAAGGGACTTTTATAAAAGTGAGTTTTGAGTTCGATTGTTTAATTGACTATAAAGCAAAAAATAAAAAATTATAGTCATATAGTTTAGATTGTTTAATTTTTGGTTATATATAAAGAAGTGAAAATAGAAACATACGATTTATGCTTAAATTTAAATTAAACATAAGTCATTTAAATTTAAATTTAATAAAATATTTTTAAAATTTAAACTTATATTTGAATTTAAAAATTAATTTTTTAATTTTAAATCTTACATCCAAGTTAAATTCTAATTAAAATTTAAAACATAAAATTAAATTTATAATTTGAATTTAAAGTTTAAGTGATAATCAAAACTGAAATTAAATTCTAAAACTAAATTTCAACTTAAAAATTAAATCTGAATTCTATATTTGGCCGTTAAATCCAGCTGCAAATACTATTCAATTTTTAGCTGTTACATCTACACTTTTGATTATTTCTATCATTGGATCAATATATACTATTCCACTAATTACCACTAAACTCTACAGGAGACCACTAAGCGCCCGTTTGGCCTAGATTTTAGAAAGTGATTTCTGAAAAAATGATTTTGGTTTGGAGAAGTAATTTTGATTAAAAGCTGTAGAGCGTTTGACAAGTTTAAATAAAAGCAATTTTTCTGAAGTGATTTTGTAAAGCTGTTTGGCAAATTTTTTTTTGATGTTTGCATAAATTAATATTTTTATTAAAATTTATTTTAAAATAATTAAAATATAATTTAAATTTGAATTAAAATTAAAATTTTAAAATTTTAAAATTATACAAAATTTAAAATTTAATATTTTGATTTAAAAAATAATTTTAAAATTTTAAAATATAAAATATAAAATTTGAATTTTCAAATCTAAATTTAAATTTTAAATTTCAAAGGTTAAATTTAAAATTTAAAATTTAAAATAATTTTAAATTTTAAATTTTAAAATTTAAAATTTGAATATTTAAAGTATAAAATTTAAAATTTGAATATTTGAAATATAAAATTTAAAATTTGAATATTTGAAATATAAAATTTAAATTTAAATTTAAAATTTAAAATTTTAATTTTAAATTTTAGATTTACTCGTACTGTGGGGGACTCAGCTGAAAATATCAATCTTTGGTGGGCAAAATTGCAAGTTGTCACCTTATATATATTGAGCTAACTAGGGTTTTCATGGAGGAAAACCCTAGCCCTAGCTCTAGCTGACTCCTAGCCGCACCTCCTCCCTTACCTCGTGCGCCGCACGCTCCCCAGCCGAGCTCCGGCCGACCAACCACCTCCTCGACCACCATTTCCCTCTCTCCCTCTCATATTGCCACCAACTCTTTTTCTCCTCTGCTCCAGAGCTTGTGGGGGGGGGAGGGATCCCTTACTCGTGGGCTCTCTTCCGGCGACTCCTTGGACGGACCTCCGATAAGCTCCCTCGGCCGGCCACAGCCGCCCTCGAGTGTTGCCACCGCGAATGCTGCACCTAGCAGCCAACTCGGGCTGGTGCGGCCGAGCCTCGCCGCGCCGCCTTCTCAGCCGCCGATCGCCTACTCCGCCTCCTCTTCTCGGCTCCTGGGGAAGACCGTACCCTTCCCCTACTTGCTCCGGCCATCGCCATGACCGGAGAAGCGAGCTAAGCCCGCGGTGGGGCCGTGCGGGTTCGGCTTCTCCCCGCGCCGCCACCGTCGCCTCCCACCGTTGGCCGGCGTAAGTGTCGGCTTACCTCGGTTGGCTGCACCTAGTTGCCGCCGGCGCTCCCGCCGTCGAAGGCCCCTGCCGGCCGGGGTGGAGTACGTTGAGCTCTCCATCACCCCGTGCAGCTAGGGCATCATTGCCCGCCACCGCTGCCGCCGTCTTTCGTCGCCGGTTGACGCGCGCCCCAACCTCCCTCCGTTGCTCGCACCCACCTGCCGCCGGCCGTACCCGAGCCTCTAGCTTGCTCGGTAAGCTTTTAGTAAGCTATTTGTGCACTATTCTGGGTTGTCTCCACTGTTTCGGCAACCCGGGGCTGTTCCGATACCTCCGGAGGTGAGCACGGTGATCGTTGGTCAGTGCTAATCACATTGCTCACCTTTTTTGGGGTCAACGAGTCCCGGATTGGGGAATTAGACGCGTTTTAGTTTCAGCGCACAGTGTTCGTTGAACTTCAAGTCGCTCCCGCGTCTCCCACAATGGACTGTTGTGCTCCGAATTGTGAGCACGGCCTCCGGTATGTCGAGACCTATCAGCATGTGTCTCGACTGACCTCTAAAGCCCTCGGTTTGCGATATCGAGCCGAAAAACTCCGTAAATCACAATAAATAATGTGATTCTACCTATTAGTGGGGACCTTTATGCAATTGTACATTTCATGGCTGCTGTGGGCAGTACGTGTGGGCAGCGGGTGACCTCTGAATTGATTGTTCAAGGTCTAATGCCCTTCGCGAAAATCGAATATCGATTTCGGTGCGTTTTTCGGCGAAATTCGCCGGCAAAATGCGGTTTCAGTTCGGATTTCATCCGATGGTGTTAGAATGCCCTGAGTTTTGTCGCTTAGTCTTGTTGGCTAGTTACCATAGTCATCTCGAGAGTTTGGAGATAACGGGTAAGTGACGATGGGTTCCGATGTCGAAATTGACACTTCTGGGAACCCGGATCCAAACGATTATCCGACGATAATTGTTTTGATGCGTGACCTTGTGTTTGCTACCAAGATATTCAAAACGATATGTTTTGTGCTAGCGAGTTACTCATGGCATGAGTCGGTGAGTCTCAGGACACTTCGTGGGTCCCAGCGGAGTCCCAGTGCAATTTTCGAGACTTCCGGCGAATTACGGTATCGGTTTTGGAAAACCGATCCTCGTGGGATTATTTGTGGAGTTGTGGATTTAGTGTTCCTTGTTTGTGGGTTGGATGCTAACCAGGTAGACCCTCCATAGGTCTGGTTGACGATCTTCCACAGTCGGGAGACATACGCGTTATTCATTCAGGTCGGTACTTCGACCCGGAGTCGGTCTAATGGTGCACGCTCGGTGATATTCTCTCTACTTTATCTCTTTTATTGCAGTTGTTTACCATTGTTGAGCCTGACACCATGTGAACCTTTATGTATTGCTCTACTTGTTTAGTTTTCATATCCAGTATCATGATTTAGAAGTAGAGCGGACATTGTTTGCATCTCGTCCATTGTGACACTATTGTGACTTAGTCGGTCGGTTCCATGACTCCTGTCGTTTGATAACCTATGAGGTCGATATACCCTGAGGGGTATGATTGTCGGCTAGTTGTCGACGAAAGATTATAGATTATACTGATCCATAATTTGACATTTATGTGACATAATCGGTCGGTTTCATGACTCTTGTCTTTTGATGACCTATGAGGTCGGTATGCCCTGAGGGGTAAGCTTGTCAGCTAGTAGCTGACGGCTAGTTCTGGATTATACCAATGTATGACGTGACATTCTTGTGACCTATTGGTCGGTTCTTGTGCATACATTTTAGTTGACATTGAGTGGTCAGTACTTGCATACCTTTGGGAGGATATTGAGTCTTCCATCTTAGTTTACCTGAGTGGTCGGTACTTGTGTTTCCTTACAGTTCGATGATCTATTGGTCGAGGTGCCCCGAGGGGCGGTGATTGTCGGCTATTAGCCGATGGTTGGCTATTGATTATATCCGCATCGATCGCCATAACTCGAGAGCATTTCACGTACACCAGCGAGTTGATCCCCCGCAGGAGGGTGTTCTTTTCTGAAAAAATGGCAGTACATCCGACCCATGAGCCCAGCGGTGTTCTCTTTGTGCTAGGGTTACATGCCAGGAGCGAGCAGGTAGTGGCTTTTGCCTGAGATGGCGGTTTAGATTGGGTATATTTGGATTATTCGTCCGGTTGACATATATGGCTATAATAGCGGTTGTTGCATGCATACTTACAGTCCTTTCTTTACGTTTGTCTTGTTACTGTAATTTTGACATCTATGTATGCATTCTGTTCTGTTTTACAGTAGCGGTAGTTATATGTTCTATTACTGTTCTCCCTCATTCTGGTATTATTACTACTATATTTGTGATATCTGCTCATGACTTTGATTATCTCTTCCTGTATCGGTGAGTACTCCTTGCCTTCGTCGGTTTGCGGTACCCACTGGGAGTGGAGACATGTGTACATGTTCTCACCCCCCATCATTTTTCAGGTAATGCGGGCGGTGAGGGTTGAGACGAGGCGTGTGTAATATACCTAAACTTCGGTAGGTTATACCGAACTTCAGCCAAATTGGCCGAAATAGTAAGGTCTGTTAATTGTTTCGAATGCTTTGAAATACCTTGAATAAGGTGTTTCGACCTTGGAGAGCAAGCTGAGAAATTTTCAAGCTGTTTCGTGCGGGAAATGCTCTGGGGGTCCGGACCCTGAATGCAAGGTCCGGACCCCGTACCTGCAGATTGGGTGGGTTGGTCCAAAATGTAATTTGGTAAGGGGCCTAGGTGTAATTGTCATGTGAGGGACCATAAATGAGGGTTTTGATGCCCTAAACCTCATTCCTTCTCTTGAGAACAAAGAGAAGAAAAGCTCTTTCTCTCTCTAGAATCTTCTCACACTTTTCTCTCTCTCTTTCTCTCTTCCCTCGCTAGGGTTTGCTCCGCAAGAAGGGTTTGGTGGAGAAGAAGCTTGCTTAGGAGTGAAGCTAACTCTTGTGCAAGAAATTGAGGAGAAAAGCTAGAACTTGAGGTGAGTTCTTGTGGTTATAAGCTAGGGTTTTGGTTAATCTTTTCTAGTTATGGTATCTAGAAGTTACTATGGTGGCTTTACTCATGAATCACCATGTATTAGTGGGTATTTGGCAATAATAGAAACCTTAGGGTCAAATTTAGGGTTTTGATAAATATGAGATCTAACTAGGGTTTGATCACTTGTAGCCCTAATTGGTGAATAAACCGACGCGTTGGGAGACTCGGATCGGGATTCCGATAAGTCTACGTCGAGAAATCGAGGAAAACCCCAATTTCGACTTCGTTTGCCATGGGTCGGGGGAAAGCGGCGACTATAAATTGTGGAACTCGGATTCTAGCACCCTAGCGACCCTACAAGGTAGGTGGTGCTATTCAAAATAGTTGGATATTTCTTTATGTCTAATGTCACCTATTGAGCATGTATGTGTATATATAGGATTCATGCATTGTAGGGTTAAATGGTAAAATGTGAATATTTCTTGCATGCTTTTAGTATAAAGATGCATATGAGTTGGTATTGAGACATTGGACAATTGTGAACCCTATAGATGTATGAATTGAGACATGAACTAGCCGAGATAGAGAACATGGTGACATTGTGACGAAGAATTGAAATAGCACCTTACGGCATTGAATGCTAGAGAATGGAACACTTTATGTGTTGTGGCATTAGTGGACATGACATCCTCATAGTTGTGGATTGGATCATACTCACCTGTAAGTCTTGTGCTTGAGGGCGGTCGCTCCCTTCTCGAACGATGAACTCCGGAGTAATCATCATTGGGTCGTAGCGAGTATCTCCCCAGAAGACGGTCCCGTCGGGTTGTAGCGAGTATCTCCCCGATAGTAGGGATTTGAGTTGGTGAGTTTTGGGGCGAAACCTACGAGTTAGCCGAGAGGATTGGGTATTGAGAATGGCAATTGGCATGCATCATGAGCATCATGTATTTGTTAGCATTCATGTTCAGGAATAGTAGTTGTATTTGTTTAGAAATGACTATCTATTTATCTATCTATCTGTTCTTCTACTTATGTCCGGTTAGATCTAGTGGGAAAGTCGGCGGGGTAGGCGGCCGAACCCACTGGGAACTTTCTTGTAGTTCTCATCCCACCATTTTTCAGATTCGGGCCCGAGCGAGGCGGTTGAGGATCGCGGAAAGGGCATAGCGCCCTAGATAGCAGACACCCGTGCATTAGTGGTACCCATGTTTATCTTTTGGATGTGATGAAAAGTGTAATGGGATGAAAATATATAAATGATGTATAAATGGCATGAGTTTTTGGGAAGGTGAATGTAAATGATAGTATGCTTTTATTTGGTTAAATGTAATCAATATACATGTATGAATGTGATAATAGTAGTAAAACTTTCACTTGTGATTGTTACTTGTCCTCGTGTAAGCCATGTATATCTACGTTTTTACTTGCGCAAATTGTATACATGTTGATACTTGTGTTGAGCCTTGGGCGGGCAGAGGAGTTGTTGTCCGTCCGGCGTCTGTTGACGTGCCCGGACCGACCAAATCGGCGGTCGCGGGACGTGGCAGCATGAGACACGTTAGTAGTGGACGATAGAGTTTCTGACAAGGAGGATTTGGTTTAAACTCCTAACTTTGCTTTCTCAAAATAAATGACTTAAACATTATGGTTCAGTTAGTTCTATTTTATTTGGATTCACGTGATTTTATGAAATGAATAAAGTACTTATGATTTTCTTATGAGATGAAAACAGTTTTCTACTCCTTGTGGTAGTGTGTTTTTAAAGGAAAATGTTTCGTGTGGGAAACGGTTTTAAAAAGGGTTTTTCGATTTTCATGATTCTTAGTATTTCAAAATAAGCTTCCTAGTGGGAAATGTTTTAAATAAATAGTGCGGATTTATGATAAACCGGTGATGGAATGAATGTGAATGGTATATGTGATGTGGTGATTGTATGCAGATGATTACACGATGTGGTTGTATCTTGTACTTGTGCGACGCCGTGCAAATACAGGAGAGACTCTGTCCGTGTGAACAGTGAATTTTCTGTATTTGTGGCGGATCTGACGTCCTCTGGGGTCAAGGCTTTCAAAAAAAAAATTTTGGACACTTCCATATCGATTTTAAATCCAAAAAGGACCCCGGGACGTGACACCCTCTCTTTCCCACCCCACCTACCTCACTTCTTTTGTTTTTTTTCTTTTTTTTTGTTTTCTTTTTTGCTTTCCCCATTGGCTAACACATACTTTCTATCCTTGCTTAGTTGTGTGCTGCCTACTGAGTGCGGTCGCTGTGTTGCTGCTTTTGTCACGTGTTTATCCCACTCGGGTAATTTGTCGTAAGGTGATGATGATCAATAATTCATGTTTGTCCCTTGAAAGGATCGATAAAAATATGAGTTAAGTCTTGAATAGAGGCGCTTCTCCTCTAAAGAGGTGCTTCTTTTCTATTCTAGCTATTTCTAAATTAATATTAAACTAGTTAAGGGATCCCGCGCGATGCGGTGGGAAGACAGTACAACAGTAAATTATTATAATAATTAATATTATTTTTTTATTATGCATTAATATTTTCAAATAATATTTATCTCAGTATTGAATAATTAAAAATTAAAAAATAAATTAAAGAATGAAATTAAAGTATTTTTTTTTTTAAAATATTTAAACCTAATAAGTAAAAAAATAAAGCAGTGTAAAATAAAACAAACAGCTCATTATAGTATTAAGAAATTAAGATAAATAATAATTTTCTATTATCATCAAGATAGAATTTACAAAAAAAAAAAAAAAAAACTAAGTGGAGTGAAAATACTATCTTTGATATTTTTGGCGGCAACGTCTTTATTGTGCCCTCATTAACTTTTATCGTTATACATACAGCTAATATATAACATTTGATTCAAGCAAAAGCAATGACTGCAAGTAATTTCTTATAGAGAAGAAGCAAACTAAAAATTCTTATCAAGACATTATACATAATATTAAAAGGCAAGGAGTGAAAGACAGAATCATCACAGTCTCATAAGTAATCAAAAGCTTACAATAGTAAATTAGTAAAGTGTAACATAGGTAAATCTATGTAATTACAAATATATAGATCTAGAGTCTTAAAAACTTCTTGTTTTGAAAAATACGGATTCAATACTCTTTCATGTTTTGATATCTTTCTATGCATTAAGAATAAACAAAATCATGCTATAACAGCTTGGTGAAGAGAATGTGAATAGTAGTGATGTACTATTAACAACATATAATAGGAAAAAGCGAAGAAAATCAATAAGAAGAAAAAACTAAAGGTAATTAAATGTCATACCTTATGATATTATATAAAATCAAGATAAAAAATAAACAGATCATTCATTCAGCATATAGAAACAAACTAAAGAGGAAAGAAGAATAAACAAAAATAGAATAAATAAATAGAAGTTCAAAGCCTACAAATAAATAGGTTTTCAGTGTTACATTTGGATAACCAACACAACAAAAAAAAAAAGTGACAATGAATGCTAATTAAAATATTATGTGATATTTGATCATATCCTTAATAGTTGAGATTACTTGTACGTTCTCATGTAACTTCTTAAGAACAAACTAACAAACAATTATATGATAAGCAAGAGTAGATAGACTTGTTTCCTACCCCCAAATCAATTTTTTTCATATAAAATAAAATCGCAAATTCGAAAGAAGAAACCAAAAAATATATAACATACTCCTAATCTTGAAAATTGAGCCAATTCTAGCCTAAATATCATTCTTTTTGAAAAGCTACCTTTTTGTTCGTTGTAAGAATTAGACTAACACATACAAAACCACAAAAGTTTATCATAATTCTGTTTAAGAAAATTACTTTTTTTTTTTCTATTCCAAAATCAATTGAAGCGCAAGAACTGAGAAAAAAATATTTAAAAAACTGACCTTATCAAGTGTGATGAGCTCTTTCTCCTTCGCATCAATAGTCATGCTGTATCCAATTCAGGAGGAGGGAGAGAGTTGAACGGGGGGTTGATGTAGAAAATCATCATTTCTTAGGAAATCAATGGATAAGAGTGCAGAATTCTTTATAATTAGAAAAAAAATAAAATTTAAAACCTTGCATTAATTAATTGATTTTACTTCTGTATTCCTTAAATACTGGCCGCTAGATTCACCAAGAAAACGCACTTCAATTTGACGACCCAAATCTAGCACTACCTAAGTAAATAATAATAAAAAGTTCTGATTAAACTTGCTTTGAAACTTAAAGAAAAGCTAAGCCAAATTTGAATATTATTTATGCTATTATGTTCGACTCGAAAAAACACAAAATTATATAAGTTGAAGCAGAACAAATCACATCCCTTTATTTCCCAAGAATTTCATGAAAGATCAAACAGTGAAAAGAGATCAAAATCATGTTAAATAAATAAAAATAAAAACTAATCAGCGAGCCTACAGATTTCGTAGGAAAGAAAAGATAATCATCTGAATCAAATGATAATCTACCAAATAAAAATCCTAAAAACGAATCAAGAACTTACGTACATGAGATGGATAAGGTGATGAATCACACCAGTTGATCACCCACATATTTCATCAAAAAGATTAAGGAGAAAACACATTAACAACAAATACAGAAGAAAATCGTGAAAAATAAAAAAAAGAAAAAGTAATCAGAGAAAAACATAATGATTTGATCTCGATATGATGAAAAACTAAAGTAAAGTCTAATTAAACGGATGGATATATGAATACATCACATGTAGTATTTGATCAAATATTAATTGTTGTTCATCTTTACATAGGCAAAAGCACATTATTGGCACATCACACAATTCATTACCAAATTAGCCCTAACTCTGCTAAATTGCCTCATACAACAAAACTAATTAATTAAAAAAAATGAAAAGTAACGATAAAAGAAATTTTCAATCTTGTTGTTGCTTTGCTGTGCCTTTTATCTGGAGCTCTCCGACGGCCTCGCGGACGGAGGGGTCGGTGACGACGGCTTGGTTCAGGGTTCTGGTGGATAAGTCGTGACAGAGCTGGGGCCAGTGGAGGCGGAGGAAGCGGAGGGCGCGGAGGAGGCCGGAGGCAAAGAGGGCGCCGATGTAGAGGACGTCGTCGGATAGGAGGAGGCCGCAGAGCATCTGCACGTACATGCTTTGGAAGGGGTTGGGGCAGAGAATGGCGGCGGTGGGGCTGGTGTAGACGTTGTAGGGGTCAAAGGGGCGCGCGTCGGCATAACAGAAGGGATTTTTCATGATTGATCATGATATGCAGTTAAATTCTTATATTCATGGTGGCAGATCAGAGTTCCACTGATACTAAAATAAACAACAAAGGCTTAAACAGCTTCAATCAGCATAACAGAGTTGCGTTTCTGATTTCTTGATCTATATCTTCCGTATAGGAACAAAACATCCTGTATCTGCTTGATGCATAATCTACGGACCTTTTTGTACATAAATTCGAATCTATACTAACGTGCATCGTTTTTTTTCTTCCATGAAATATCTAATAAAACCACAAAATGAATCATAGAAATATACATAATGTATTGAAGAAAACCTTATAAAAGGATCCGAATCCTTCCTGCGCGAGCATCGTCTTCGTCATGTGAAGCGCCGATCCCTGCCCCAGTTGGATCCTCACCTACAAAGAACGCCCCAAATTCATCAGATCTCGCATCAAAACCGCAAATAATGGAGAGAAAAACCAAGCGCGATCAACAATTAATCGGATCCATTTCCCACCAAACAAATCACAAAGAAAAAAAAGAAAAAAAATCCACTATTAAAAAGGGGAGAAAGAGATCTCGTCTTGATCATATCTATGGGCTGGATCACGCATGTGGCGAGCATCCCCGAGGCCCCGCCATTGACGAAGGGCTTCACGGTGCTCCAAACCCCCGCGTGGCTCTTCAGCTTCGCCTCCGTCGTCGCCATTGCGATCGATTAGAGCTTAAGCACTACAATTGCGACAAGGAGACGAAGACGAAGAGATAGATCTGGGAGGGAGGAGAGGGGAAGAGAGAGAATAAGGGGACGTTGGGTTGGGGGGTGGGGAAGTGGGGAGCGGCAGATGAGGGAATGCCAGGTTGGGCGGGAGGGGGAGCGAGAGTCGAGGGGACGTCGGGTTAGAGGGGGTGAGGGAGTCGAGGCGTCGTCGGGTGAAGATCAAGAGAGAAGAAAAAATTAAGAGTACATAAAAAAAATAAATAATAAATAAATTCTAAAAAAAATATAGCTTTGCCACGTCAGCTTCAAGTTATGAGGATTAATATAGAGTTTATAGATGTGTTGATGGCAAGTCACCTTAGATGGCCAGAGGCAACCGTTGCAGCCAACAATACTTAAATCAATTGATTTGCATCAAAAAGGAAAAGCGCCTCATGACAAAAGAATACTTTATGGTCTGAGCTTTTCTTTACTATTTTCATTCTTGCCATTTGATATGCTTTGTGTATTCGAACTTAGTATCGCTTATGAGTATCTTTTTTGTCTTTATTTTATTTTTAGCATTAATCATGCTATTCACAGTGAACTCCAAATATATAAATGTTTTTAACTTTACCTTGATTTCTAATCATGCACCTTAATTTTCAATTATCTTCTCAACAAAATTTTAACTTCACTTGATTTTTTCTTCTATTTTTTTCTCATGCATTTGTGATTTCTTTATTCTTCACCTACACAAGCGGCTCGCGGTAAAGCGTGGGTCCTATACTTATCTATAACTATATTGAAACCCCGTTCCTTCCTGTCCACGTGGCAGTATTAGCTTAAAACCTGACTTAATTAATGGATGGACCCTACCTGTCATCTTAAGATCCACCTATCTAAATAATTTTCTTTTTCTAATTAATGGGTGGACCCTACCTGTCATCTTAGATGTTTTCCTAATTTAATTTTTCCTGCTTCGTCTTCAACCTTCAACTCCATCGCGCTCTTCCCTCTAGATGCCGCTCCGAGTACTGTTCCCTCTCTGGACGAAATGTTGGGCAAGTTCGTGGTCGGTTCTTCCGTCGCACCCTTTCCCGTTAGCGAGGCCCTAGATGCCGCTCTGGCTCCCGTTCCCTCTCTGGACGCCGCTCCGGCTCCTGTTCCTCTCTGGACGAAACCCTAGATGCCGCTCCGACTCCCGTTCCCTCTCTGGACGAAATGTTAGGCAGAGCGCTTCGATCCCTCCTCCACAACCGCCGCTTCGATCCCTCCTCTGCCTCTTCAATCCTTCCTCCGCCTCTTCGATCTCTCTCTACGCTTCATCATCGAATCGCCTTTTTCGTCATTTCGTTTTTTTTCTCTCCGCCTTGCCCCCTCCTCTCTCTCTCCCCCTCTAATCCCGTTGCGAATCCTAGCGAAGATCGCGCCGCGGAGTGCCTTTTCGTCATACACCTGGCGGGCGATGCCGATTCCTGCATAACGGAGCTGGAGGTGAGCTGGGTGGGGCAAAAGATTGCGCCTTTCTCGCTATGTCGCTACTTGATCGTGTGCAGCGGTGAGCTCCTACTGGTTTGGTTCATTCCGTCAAAAATGATGCTGCATTTGGGGATCGAAGCCTTCCAGTTGGATCGGTCGGAGCCGTGGAGATGGGTGAAAATGGAAAGCTTAGGTGATCGGGCACTCTTTATTGGTGAAAATTATAGAACCCTAGGATTTTCATGTGATTCTCCGAAGAAATGGGGAGGAGAGAGCAATTGCATCTACTATGCGGGTTCAGGGAATCAGCCTTGGAGTGTGCTTCGATTGGGCGACGCCGCAATCGATCTGAGTGACCCAGAATTGAGGCTAATTAAGGATGGTTCTCCACTTTTGCGGACGCCAATGTGGTTTTACCCAAGTATGTTCTCTTCATCCTGAAGCAAATTTACTCTTTGTTAGGTAGATGCAGTTCATATGTTGTTTATTTTCACATATTTTTATTGCATTAGTTCGTCTAAATATTTTCCTACTGACTAATGAGAGATTATGCGATTGTAGTGGATATGTAGGCTTTTTCTGCTTAAAGACAATTGGAACAATTTAACAAGGTAGCCTCTTTTATGATATGTTTTATAATCAATACTCTTTTGTTAATAGATATATGGCCCAATTAGCTGTTTGTGCTTTCCTTCTTTACAGAACTGCTTGGATATGGATCGCAATTAGGACAAAAGTGTTTGCGCTTTCAGGTTTGTTGTTGCTTCATCTGCATTATTACTTTGTTTTGTTTAAAAAAAAATGATTGTATTGATGTGATCTCTGTTTCGTCGCAAAATCTGATGTTTTCGGTTCCACAGTTTGGGTTTGATCGAGACAAGGAGGCGGCTCCTCCCTTCGAACTAGAATCAATTTTCAACCCTCACAATTTACCCTTATATATCTTCACAATTCATCTTTTCTTTTTGCTCTTTCTTTTTTCCCCCTCTGCTCTTTTTATTTTTTTCTTCTATTGTTTTTATTATATTATTTTTTTTCTTGCTTAGTTTGCGGTGGTGCCCAACTCCTACTAGGAGCTCGACCGCGATCGCAAGAAAACGAAGAACATCAAGGAACTCTCCGGCACTGTCAAGGAGATCCTTGGCACCTGTGTCTCCGTCGGGTGCACCGTCGACTGCCCCGACACGTGAGATTGGTTGTTTCTTTATCCTTCTCTTTTAAAGAGTAGATTTTTATTCATCCTTTGATGATTTTGATTCATGTAGTAGTTTTCGAGAGTTCAATTTGCAATCTCTATGTGGTCGTACTGAGTAAGATGATGTTGAGCTATTTTTGGGTTAAATTAAATGATTGTTCTATTTCGCTCAATTAGTCATATTAGAGTAAAAGAAAATTAATTTGCGCTAAACAAAAAGGTTATTTTGTTTGCTCTTCATAATTGCTTTGTTTCAGGGTTGTCTCTTTCTTTAAAGAGTAGATTTTATTCACTCTTCAATTATTTTGGATCATGTAGTTGTGTTGACTTTAATTTGCAATTTCTATATGTCAGTACCGAGTAAGATGATGTTGAGCACTTTTGGGATTAAAGCATTTTCTGTTTTGGGAAAAAAAATTGGTAATTGTAATGGAAGAAATGGTAGTGCGTGTACAAAAGCATTGACATTCTACAATATTTTATCAGCTATACAAAAATGAATAGGGAGATTAATATTTGAAGCATCTTTTGTAAACAATACTAACATCGGAAATAATCCAGGAATATGCTTAACTGCTTCAGATCATATTGGGTCATTTTTTTGTTTCTGGTTTACTAGATATAGTTATAGATAGCTGCATAATATAATTTTTTATCTTTTTTTTTTTTAAACTTTCTTACCGATTGACTTGCAGAGAGATCTTTCTCTCACATGGTACAGGAGTATATAGAATATTCTCAAGTTCTTAAATAAAAATTATAGTAGATATAGGTGTATCCGAGTATAGGTGTATCTGGGTGTGGGTTTGCTGTCTATGTTACTGGCTACATTTAAAGAATGTGAACTATATGATGTGCTAATTTTCAATTATTTTAGTAGTCTTATCAAAATTTCACTAAGAAAATTAAGATGTGCCTATTTTTCCTTAGGTTGTGGAGAAGAACATCTTCATAGTATTGAACAATATCAGTGAATACTCGAGTTGCTTAAGACGCCGATCTTGAACTTGCTTTTGATACAGAAGATATCAAGAGCAAGGGAACTATGGCAAAAGAGGACGAACAACAACAGAAAAAGGAGGTGTGATTGTGTTCCTTGGCCTTCGTCAACTACGAAACTGGCAAGGTAATGGTGCAGAACCCTAAAGATTTTTTTGATCGAATGATAATTTATGTTGAATGCATTGAAGTTTGTTTATTTTTTCTTAATTTTTTTTTAAAGTCGCAATATTTTTCTTCATAAAAATAAAATAACTACTAATGTTGACCATGCCTTTGATTTGGTCTCCAAGCGATGTGAACTTTAACCTTAGCTTCAATTTTTATTATTCTTTCTCAATAGTTGGTTGTTTTATATAAATTAAATATCTTGATATTTTCTAATATTCATCTTTGAATTAGTAAATATGAACTTTTCAGGATTAAATGCCTTCAAAGAACTATGAGTAATTGCATAATTTCAAAAAAAGTTTGAGCTCGATGCTTAACTGAAAAAGGTTCGAAGTTAATGTAATTTTTCATCTTTGTTTTCTAAAGTTTGAGTGGCTACGTATACTCAAGGCAGAGTTCAAGGCTGCTAGCATAATTTTCTGATGCAAGAACAAAGAGCAGGTTCATTGACAGGATATTCAATTTCTCTTAGGACAAGACATTACAGAATAAGTTTAGTCAATTTTTGGTGATGTAAGCTTCATGTCTTTGTTGAGTGAAACTTGAGTCTCTCCCTCTTCATTATCCTGCAATAAGTATATGAAAATTAGTTATGGTAATATTTTTGTTAATTATTCATTTATTTACTTTTGTTTTACATGTGTATCTAAAGTCTCCTGAGTTATTGTTGAGCTTACACCAATTTTTTTTTTACTTTAAAAGGATATATCCAAAGAAGAAAAAAAATAGAATAGACATGTTGTCATGATTTGTTTTACAATAGAAGAATGGAAGCTTTTGGTTATAAAAATTGTTTTCCACTTTTGTTAGAAATTAATTGACTAGATTGGTGGATTATACTGTAGATCTATATAGTTTAAAAAATGGATTGCACCAACATGTTATGTCTTTTTGTTTCTTTGTTTTTTACTTTTTATATTGTTTTGGGATCAATTGGGTTTCTTTCTTAATTAACTAATGGATGAAAAGGGAGGGAGGAGAAAAGTTGTGTTCCATACATATAACTTCTCTTACAAATTTTAACCACTAATTTTGCATGGTTTTCTTTTAGAGTAAACTTTTAATTGCCCCGTTGTGGTGTAGTGCATTTTTATTTTACCATCCTGTGCTTCAAAAGGTTGCACTTTGCCCTCCTATGATTCAGTTTTTAGTTTACAAAAAAAATTTATTTCAAATAAGATGATAAAGTATAAATTTTTCAAAAGCTAAGGGGTGGCAAAAAATAAAAATGTCTTAAACCACATAGTAGTTAGGTGTGACTTTTAAACCACGGATGAGTGAAGAATAAGTGAAATTACGGAGGACGTCCAACTTTTTTAACTCCTAGGGGTCAAAGTGAAAATATGCTATTCCGTTAGTAAGGATAGAATTTTTTTATTTTATTATTATTTTTTTTTACAGTAGCTTAATAAGAGAGAAAAAAATAAAAATTATTATTTTACTTCAATAATAGCTACCCGCCGCAACGCGCGGGTATCTGCACTAGTATTAATATATATCATGTGCATGTAAGAATTTTTATTTTTTTCCAATTAATTTTAACAAGGTAAAGACATCTTCGCCTTTTCGGCAATTTGAAATAAGTTTTTCAATTTTAACTTTTTAGTTAAAAACATTATTTATCGAACATTTTTCAAAACTATTAAATTTGATTAATTTTTAAATAAAGCTGTTAGAATAATATAACTAATAAAAAATTAAGAAAAAAATTAATAAAAAAATTATTTTTTAATATACATAATATTATTTTATAATTTTTTTATTTTGTTATAATTTTTTAATTTTAAAAATTTAATAATTATATATTTTAATTAACTATTCGCTGCCAAGCAGAGCTGTACTAGTATTTGATTATTCTTTATGCATAAATAAATAGTTTTAAAAATCTAAATTGGAAAAAAGAAATATGATGTATGTGTATTTCTCATAATCCATCTATGGTGTATCGAGCGCATCCAAAGTCTATATTCACACGTGGCAGCATACGATTCGATCACATCTTAAGCAATGTTTGCGGCAAATGCCGAGAATTCCATGGAAAAGTTTAAGTCGGTTAGTACATTTTATTATTTCTTTCAAAAAACAACATTGATTTTGCTTGAACCTAGTCCATCACGTAACATGTGAACCATCAAATAATATTTTTTTAATAAGTATTTTTCAGGAATCACTCTTATTTCTTAACTTCCTTAATGTTTGATTATTTCTTATGCATAAAAATATAGTTGGAAAGAAGAAATATGATTAATAAATATATATTTTATAATCGGTCTACGATGCACCAAGCGTATTTAAAGTTTCTATGCACATATGGCAGTACTTATTTCGCTGCATCATGTTATAAGTAATAAGCTTTTATATATATATATATACATATATTTAAAAATAAAAATATTTTTTTATAATTATAATGAAACATATATAACTCTTAAAAAAAATATGTGATTAATTTGTAACACGACGTCACCGGTATATCCGGTGCAATCTAGAATTTTTCCTAGGCCACAGCCCATAAGACATTGCCGTGTAGGTCAAGTTAATTAATAATTAATAAATTAAATTAAATAAATAGATTGGGTTAGCGCCATCCTCTAGAGCTCAACACCGCGATCGTCTCGGTCCTTCGCCACCCTCTCCTCGCTCTCCCTCTCTCTCTCGTCTCCCCTTATCTCCTCCCAAACCCTAGCGCGAAGACGCGGTGATCTCCGCCGCTGTCGCGATCTCCGCACTCGCCGTCGACGGTGCGCGAAGACGCTTCGAAACCCTAGCGCCTTCGCGATCCCGCGATCTCCGTCGTCGTGCGGCCGCCGACGCAGTCTCAGGCGGGGAGGCTCCAAATCCCTTACACTTCGCCGTTGTGTGATTATCAGGTAAACAACTTCGTGTTTCTCCCTAGTTTCTCTCTCTCTCTCTCTTTTTTTTCTCAGTGCAAATCGAGCTCTTTTTCTCAAGGAACTGGTGATTGGATCGCTCTAAAAGTGGGATTGGGAGATTTTTGCCGAGCCTTTTTGATCTGGATATGTGTTATTTTGCGTCATCTTTTGGGGTTTTTTTTTGTTTTCTCAATTATTGTGGTTGATGGGAATTTGGTGAGCTAAGTTGGGTTTGATGCGTTTTATTTGTGCTTATTTTTGGGAAGTAAATGGATTTTTTGGTGGGGTTTTAGCAAAACCCAGATGCCAGTTTTTTGCTAAATGATGATCCACTTCAAGGGGGATTTTCGGTGAGTGATTTGTGATCACTGATTAAAAAAGAAAAAGAAAAGAAAATCTTTTTTAAGAGATAGTAATTGGAGGATGATGGTGGACTAATCCTTTACTAATCCTATACTAATCCATATTCTCTTCCATACCACGAAGATAGAGATAGAATTAATTTATCCAATCCTTTACTAATCCTATATTGCGCTAAATGCAAGACTGGAATTGTGTGTATATATATATATACACACACAAAATCCAATCCTGTTCAATCCTGTTCTTGTTATCCTATCCAATCCAATCCAATCCCACACCCCAAAAATTGCCCATATAGGAAAAGGATTACGACTCAATGGATGGTAGGTTTGAAATAGGTGACGGGAGAAGAAGTCGAAATGCCTCTTATGAAAATGTACAAATGCATCTGGTGTAGGCAATAATTTGCCTTCTAATGATAATATGTACAAGGACTCAACTGAAACTTTTTTAAGAATTTAGGGATAGCTGACATCGAACTTGAAAGGTTGAGGACCAAATGAAACTTGGCAGGAAGTTTGGGGACTAAGTGTAATTTACCCAACAATAAACACAACTGGTAGGACTATCCAGCATTTTAGGTTATTCTAATTTCTATGTAACTGTATTTATAACTTTACATATATGTTTTAAGGATTAGAAGCTTATTACGCAATTAGATCTACGATAGCTAAGTACTTGGAAACGCATTTGGAATGCTAGCAATCTTTTAATGTAACAAAGAGACTTTATTATACAAGAGGTACTCTATGTTTAAGCAAGACCTCTTTATTCTGTGTATAACAATAAAAAGTAACAACATTGCTCGCTAAACTACATTTTCTTATTTATATCATTATTATGATACACTAGGAAGAGATGAAAACGTCAGTTTACTAGTTAAATTGATATTTCCAAGACAAGATGATATAATGGCAGGTTAAATTTCTAATTAATCGGTTATTATGAAATGAGTCCTTTGAGGTCCTTTCAATGAACTTTTTGTTTGTATTTTGTTATGCTTGATCTCATTTGATTTGAGGGTCCATTTTGATTGAGGAGTCCTTGCCTAATGTTGTTGTATTTTCATCTAGGCAACTTTGCAAGGTACTTTGCTCATCATGTATGCTACTCAATGCTCGACCGTCGGAAGTCTTGGAATAGATGTTCCACATCAAGGGGGAATTTTGGTGAGTGATTTGTGATCACTGATTAAAAAAGAAAAAGAAAAAATCTTTTTTAAGAGATAGTAATTGGAGGATGATTGTAGACTAATCCTTTACTAATCCTATACTAATCCATATTCTCTTCCAGAGATAGAATTAATTTATCCAATCCTTTACTAATCCTATATTGCACTAAATGCAAGACTGGAATTGTGTGTGTGTGTGTATATATATATATATATATATATCCAATCCAATCGAATCCTGTTCAATCCTGTTCTTGTTATCCTATCCAATCCAATCCCACACCCCAAAAATTGCCCGTATAGAAAAAGATTACGACTCAATGGATGGTTGGTTTGAAATAGGTGACGGGAGAAGAAGTCGAAATGCCTCTTAAAAAAATGAAGATGTACAAATGCGTCTGGTGTAGGCAATAATTTGCCTTCTAATGATAATATGTACAAGGACTCAATTGAAACTCTTTTAAAAATTTAGGGATCGCTGACATCGAACTTGAAAGGTTGAGGGCCAAAATGAAACTTGGCAGGAAGTTTGGGGACTAGTGTTATTTACCCAACAATAAACACAACTGGTAGGACTATCGAGCATTTTAGGTTATTCTAAATTCTATCTAACTGTATTTATAAGTTTACATATATGTTTTAAGGATTAGAAGCTCCTTTATTCTGTGTATAACAATAAAAAGTAACAACATTGCTTGCTAAACTACATTTTCTTATTTATATCATTATTATGATACACTAGGGAGAGATGAATACGTCAGTTTACTAGTTAAATTGATATTCCAAGACAAGATGATATAATGGAAGGTTAAATTTCTAATTAATCGGTTATTATTAAAGGAGTCCTTTTGAGGTCCTTTCAATGACCTTTTTGTTTGTATTTTGTTATGCTTGATCTCATTTGACTTGAGGGTCCATTTTGATTGAGGAGTTCTTGCCTAATGTTGTTGTATTTTCATCTAGGCAACTTTGCAAGGTACTTTGCTCGTCATGTATGCTGCTCATCGCTCGACCGTCGGACATCTTAGAATAAATCTTCCACCTCGCCGTGTGAATCGTAGGCCGCCTCCAGTATATATACCTGTGCGTAATTCAACAGAACCTGTCAAATTTAGTGGTCTATGTGCATCTCACCGAGAGATAAAAGTTTCATCAGTGAGAGGTATTTTTTTTGGGCATAGAATGTATTTCTTCATGTGATATACCTATGTTTCATTTCATGTTTTGCCTACTTTGGAACTCGATTTACTTTTGTTAATTATATCTATTCACTCATATGGAATGGTTGGGAATGAGAAATTTTAATACATCATTAAGAGATATTTTCCTCTTAGGCTTTGATTGACAATGCAATAATTGGTGTACTTGCTGATATATCTAACATTATTTGCATGATAGAATTAATGGTTAATTTTCATTTACCTTAGTGCTGTTGAGACATTCAGTGGAAAAGTGTCTTTACCAATAAAACAGTCTTCTGCTCAGGGTTTGCTAATAACCAATTAGAATAGAATCTTGCCTTGAGGTAAATGTTTTGAAGAGAAATTCTTAGTCATGAGCCCTGCTCCCTATATGATATGGATTGAGTAGCTTTAGACGATGTCCTGTCTTGTCGTCATATTTTAGATAAGAATGTAGTCGGGAATCTGCATCATATTGTATGTTTATTGGTTGATATAGGTTATAATTGTATAATTGGTTTTGTGTTACACACATCACATTCTTTGAGATATCACGATGCCACTGATGTAGTATGTTATTTCTTTCCTATTGCTATCTTATGATTAATTAAACGAAATTAACTCTTTGAAGTAATCCCGAATTCCCGATGCCTCCATTTTGTTGAGATAGGCCATATATTTATGGGCCTCAAGACCCTAAAGTTCCAATCTGACTGGGAGAAAAATAATAGTAGAAAATAAAGAGTCTCAATAGTAATCATAACCCTACTAGATCCTAGTACTAATCCTTACATTTTGTCATCAGCATAAAGATCAGATGAGTTTTATAGTATACTAAGTTGATTTAAATTTTTTTTCAAGTAAAGAAAATCTATAGTACTAGATTTAACTACAAAAATGTAGAACTAAACTCTTAGGTGTTGTTTGGTTCGCACTATGTCAGATCACTAAGGGCTTGTTTGGTTCACGATTTGTAATATTCCGGCAATCTTTGATATTTTCTATTGAAAATATTCAAATCATTACCAATCAACTCAAGTTAGATAGTTGTAAGAGGTGTTAGTGAAGTAGTGGGTGGTAGGAATACTGGATTATCATGGGTTAGGAGGTATTCTCATTTCCGTGGTCGATGGGAATCGTAGTAGTCCATTAATGAGAATATACTAGTTCTTAACAACCTCCCAATCCAAGAGGCTTGATAAGTTAGTAATAAATCTGCCATTCCAAATATAAAATATACAACATTCTTGGAGTATTACAAACCTTGAACCAATCGGCCCCTAAGAGTTGTTAACATTTCCATAATCTGGATTACTAGAATCAGATTTCTAGGAATTTACTATTCCTGTGTTTGGTTAAGGTAGTAATATTATCTCAGATTACCAGATAAGACAATATCATCTTTGGTTCCACAATAAAATTCATCATGGTAATCTTGCCATTATAATGCATATTTCTGAAGTTGCCTCTGCATTGGAATGGCTTAAATAGTGATATCCCCCTCGCAAAGTTATGATCGAGACATTGTTTATTCTTATATTACAAATTTTAAGCATTACAAAGACATCATTTGAACAAAATATGCGAAAATAGAATAATGTGTTGATCATAATGCTAATATCTAATAATTATGCCAACATAAAATATAAAAAAATAGAACATAATGAATACCAAAAGATTCCCAAACATTTGCAATCAATCAGACCATGCAAGTCTAAACTTATAACATGTTACCAAGTAGTAACAAGTCCACAGGGAAAAAACAAGTTCATGGACAACTATCTAACACCCATTCAACATACTCTTAATATCATTGGGCAACTGAAGTAGTTAGTTTTACTTGGCTTCTAATAAAGGTGCTGGTGCACATACGTTGCTTGTTGTTTGACCCATCGATCTTAGAAGTTCTTTGTATATCTTTATCCCTCCATTTGAAATATACTTTGTAGCACGATTTTAATATGAAACATTCATTATTGGTCTATCTACATTTGACAACATCTGCCCCTTCATTCAAAAGAGAAGTCGACAAGTATTCTTTTAAACTCTTGAAGTCGATCTATTTCATGTTGCGTCCTTCTCAAATCCTTGGAGAATAAAGTTCCACTTTCATCTTCTACTTGACCAATCGTTCTAGATCCTAATTTCCTTACATGCTATTTTTTCGTATATGTCTGGCTGCGTGGTGGCCAACAAGGTGTCATAGAGTCATAATTCTGTTCAAAACTTTGTGCTTTTGCCATTCCCTATAACGTACATTTTATCCCACATTTAAATGTTCCTTGTGTCTAGAACATTTTTCCACCATTAGGAGAATTGTCTGAAGGATCTTCCCTCTTCGAGTTGTTTCCTTCCGTCCTATCATGAAACTCTTATTTGTTTATTCCATCGAAGTTCAAGATTTGCAAAGAAACTCCGCCACTTTGCCGACAATGATGTGTTCGTCGGTGCCATGTCCTTAATACTGGTCCTCGTTCTCTTTTGCTCAGACACTCCTTCATTACACTAAACAAGACACCCCATTAATGTTGGTGCATCCTTTCCGAAAAGAAGTCCATCTCAATGATTCT
Source organism: Ananas comosus (assembly GCF_001540865.1). Lineage (NCBI taxonomy): Eukaryota > Viridiplantae > Streptophyta > Magnoliopsida > Poales > Bromeliaceae > Ananas > Ananas comosus. The sequence continues at coordinate 5,438,696 of NC_033638.1, forward strand.
ATCCATCTAATCACCCACTTGGGAGCTCTAAAGAGAAAAAGTGAATTGGCTTGGACAGTATAGAATTGCTCAACACCATTCTACCCCCTTGCGAAAGGAGATTGGTCTTCCAACCTTCGATCCTCTTGTCAATGCTAGTAATAGCCGTCCACCAATCCTCCTGTTGCCTACTAGCTAGTGGTTGTCTCGAAGAGAGAATTGCGAACTTTCCAATCTTATATGATAGAATTTGTGTTAGTTTGTGATCTTTACGGGCTTTATTTTTCATGTAGAACAACTCTGACTTCTCATTATTAATTTTCAACCTTGAGCCCTATTCAAAGATATCTAAGCTAAAGTGAAGACTTTGCATAGCTTTTTTTTTTTTTTTTTTCCTTTTTTACTTTGCAAAAGAAAATTGTGTCATCCGTATAATGTAAAAGGCACACCTTGGTCTCGTCGTTCGGGCCCAGATCCTGAATCAAAGTGTTTCTAGTTGCTTCTTTAGTCATTCTGGCAAGTCCTATTCCCAATAAAAATAATAATGGGGAAAAGGGCCCCCTCTTCTCAACTCAATCTACTTTGTATGTGTCCTATTTACCAACATTGCAACCTTTGCATGGTGTGTGCACTATGCTATCCAACCCTACCATATCAGCTTCTAAAAAAAAACAATCTCACTTGTCGTAAGTTTTCTCAAAGTCAACTTTCACTTTGATCCCCTCCAGCGCATTTTTGTTGCACCACCTAACCAATTTGCCAGCCATGACAAAGGAGTTAGTGATAAACTGATCCTTAAGAAAAGCTGATTGGGTTGGCGAAATAATTCTATGCATCACGCCTTCGAGCTTGTTTGCAAAGACTTGAGATTATATTCTGTATACCATTGATGAGACTTTCAGTCTTCGAGCTTGTTTGCAAAGACTTGAGATTATATTCTGTATACCATTGATGAGACTTTCAGTCTGAAGTCGTTTGCCTTGGGGGCTCTTCCTTTCTTCTGTATAGGGCAGATATATGTGTAGTCGATTGCACTGGTGTTGGCCTTTCCTTTGTGAAGCTCCTTAAAAATATTGAAAATGTCCTCCTTAACAACTTCTCAGAATGTTTGGTAAAACATTTGAGCAAAACCATTTGGCTCGAGAGCTTTATTCACCACCCCCCGCATTGAAAAATAGTTTTGTTAATCTCCTCCATCGAGAATAGATCTCGTTTAGGCTGGTAGTGTCTACTTCAAGAAAAAGATTACTCCAATCTCCGACTCCACATTCTCCCAATCTCGTTGGAGCAAAAACGTCTTTGTACTTTTGAAAAAAATACTCTCTCTTTTCTTCCTTGCAAATTATTCAACCATATTCCTCAACCCTTTCCATTGTGTTAGTGCGCTTCCTTTCGTTTGCTGTTGCGTGAAAAAATTTAATGTTACCATCTCTCTCTTTTAGCCAATGTTGCTTGGCATGTGCCCTCCACAACAACTCGTCTTCTATAATCTTGGCCAAACCTGATTTAAGCTCCTCCCTCCTTTCAATCAGTTCTTGATTTAATCCTAGTTGCTCCTCTACTTTATCGATCTTCTGAATTTTGTCCATCGTGTGCTTCTTCGTTTCCTACCCTAATTGTCTTATTCTTGATTGACAAAATTTATATGCAAAATACAATAAATAAGGCACTTTAAGAAAATTCTCTAGCCATCAATATCTGATAAACTTGTAGGATGGTACACTCAAATCTTTTTTCATATTCTTTCAATTAAGTATCCTTGCCTTATATTGTTTCGTAACACCCTTGCAGAATTATGTATTTCTTATGTGCACTATTATCATTATGCTATTTGCTTGTATTAGTACTCGTGGATATTAGCTAGTTAAACATTCTATCAGTAGGGATGAATGTCTTCTAATATGCAAGACGTATGTCGATACGTTAATGATTAGTGTTAGATATGAAACTTTTTGCTTGTTTCTTTAAGTATCTACCTCTCTAGTTACAAGTTATAGAATGGACTTTATTTGCTGCTATAGAATGTTACCTTGTTGCTTATACAAATCATTAGTTGTTTTCGGTTCTATACTCATGGGCATGGCGCTTTTCTTGGTTCTTTAGTCAGCACCACTCATTAACATGCTATGAGATACACTAAAAACTTACTTTCTATTCCACTATGTTAGAACCCTATAAACAGGGATGATTTTGGGTTGTTTCGGAACCTCGTGAAGTAAAAAGAAATTTTTTTTTTTTTTTTTTTTTTTTGTTATGTCAACTTTGCAGATGTGTTAAATTGCACAAATGCCCTTACAAAGTTGGTATTTGCCTGTGTACCCTAGAAAACTTTGCTTATTTGTGGGTATGTCTTGTTGAGAGTGTATTGCAAAAGTATGTACAGTAGCCAAGGTTTTTTGTACCACGCATTACCATTCATTACCAATTTACCATGCTAGATGATATGCTACAAACCTTTGTTTTTATTCTATTATTGTAGAACCCTTTACAAACCTTTGTTTTTATTCTATTATTGTAGAACCCTTTTGTAATATACTGGACTTTCGCAAATTAGAAAGATTGTAGTTTGAGTTGGTGGTTGTGCTATCTGGTTGTTTCTGGACTAAGTTGGGTTTGGTTTGGCGCAAAACGAGCGCGAAACGGAATTTGGAAACGAATTTTGCTAAAACTTAAGTTTCAACGCAATTCCGGACACCCAAAATGTGTTGTGGGCGTCTGGAAGTGTGGAGCTGAGAAGGAGTGGTGTTTCGGAGGATCTAGATGATGGGCCACGACGCCCGAAAATTTCGGGTGGAAATTTCAGACGCTTGGAAGTTCTGTGAGAGTACAGTCTGAAAGACTTAAGGTCACTGCTAACGTGATCTTGTGGGCGCCCGAAAGTATTGTGGATGCCCAAATGCTACGGAGAATTGTAACTGAGTTTGGAGCGGTGAGCAGGTGACTTATTACTTGAGGACGCTCGAGGGAGTGATTCGGCTGCCCGAAAGTCTGAAGTGGCATTGCAATTAGGTTCTGGACGCTTGAATGAAACTCTGGGCATCCGAAACCGTCGGACTAATGAGGTATCAGTCACTTGAAAGTGGCTTCGGGCACCCGGTATATGTTTCGGTCTAAGTGTCTGTTTGCTGTTTTGCTGGAAGTTTGAGAACTTACAATGCTATTGTCACAGGCTATAAATAGGCCATTACTAGTGGCTCCTCCATCCGCCTGCTGAAAGAAAGCAAATTTTTTCTTCTATTTTCCTTTCTTTTCCTCCTTAACAAAGTTTTAGATCCATGTTTGGAGGGCCATAAGTTAATTATTTTCTTGTTGGTGATTCTTGTTGAGGTGTAGCTCTGGAGATAGCTACGGATTGAGGAGAGAAGCCGTGGGAAGATATTTGGTGATAATCTGTACAATCTATTTGGGTGATAAGGTGAGAAATACTATGTAAAATAAAAGTGATAATTTGAAGGGCATTTGAGGTGTATGAATTATAGTTTTGATTCAGGAGCTTAGGTGGAGCTGATCTTCTGGTGTGTGTTGTGGTGTTGTGGAGTAGTGTTGTACGCACTTCTCTTGAAGCTTGACTAGGTGGGCATCTTGTGGCAGAAATCAGCGTACTAACTATTATGTCTATGATTGTATATTGCATATCCTATTTGATATTAGTTGATCCTATACATTAATTGATCTGAGGAGTGCACATGATATGTGTTGTCATGGTGAACGTGATACAAAAGGATGTATTGATCTAAGTAGTTACCAGATAGGTACTTTTGAGAGCTTAGTACCAGTGCCGTGACATAGCCTATACATTGTGAACTACATTGTATTGTGAAACCTATAGAAAGGTAACTTGGGATTATTGGACATGGGTTCCTGTGACTCAATAATGCCATGGGGCAAGAAAATTTTGGAAAAATATGAAAGTGCCAAACGACAGATAAACTGTGAAAAAAGAAAGTAAAATGTAATTTAAAAGTGCTAAAGGGCAAGTAAACAGTGTGATCATGATCTTGTTGATCATTGTAGTGTGTTTAAAAAAGCGCGCCTTAGGTATGTGGCTAGGCGCCTAGGCGCTAGGCTTATTGGCCAGCACCTGGGCAGCCCCTAGGCAGGCGCGCCTTCTTCATATCTATCCTAACAAGTTTGGATTTAGATCTATATGCTCTAATAGGTTTGGATCTATATATTTATTTGTCTATTGGGTTGAAACATATAAAAATAAATCTGAATCCCAAACTAACATAATTTAAAACACTAAACAATCATCAATTGACAAATCTTTAGGAGGAGGGGAGTATTCTTCATCAGGTGATGAAGATGATGATTGATGATTGAGGAATGAGGACTATTTAACATTTCTAGTATGATGTATTTTGGTTTGGAGCCTTTGAATACTTAGCTCTCATATGACGTCCTTTTAATGATTTTTGGCTTGAAACTTTAAACTTTTATGCTTGTTATTTTTTTTATGATCTTGTGCTTATAATTATATATTTTTCAAATCAAAGTTTCCTATATATATTTGTGAATTACTAGTTACCTTTATGCTGGACTTTATTTGGAGACAAAAACGTAATTTGTTCTTTACTTTTAATTGTGTTATTTTGTTTTTTTAACAATTATCATATATGTTGCTTGGCTTTCTTTTCTTTATTTTTTTTCTTTCGAAAATGTGATTATTTGGTTAGTTATAGAATATTTATTGTGATAATATGATTTTAAAGAGCATTTAGTTCTACTAAATAATTATTAGAAAGTATAGTAAAGAACTTCTTGGTTATTTCAAAATTTTATGAAAGTGTGCGTTTAACCTCTCTTAGGCGCGCACCTGCGCCTTGCTCCTAGGCTCAAGCAGTCCTTTGCGCCTAGGTGCGCCTTGGGCTTTTTTAAACCCCGATTGCACACGGCTATAGTTTGCAAGAGCCGAATTGGACTTAATGACAGATGTGGTACTTTTTACTCGGTTGGGGTAGCGCCCTGTGAGTAGGTCCTTCGGAGGTGTAGCCTTATGAGACAGTTTGCCACATTTTCCTACATGAGAGCGGACCACAACACCGAGGGTGATAAGGGTTTGACAGTAGCTGTGGCATAGGCTTGACCAGACTTGTGAGTCGGTCGATGTGACTGGTGATATGATAGTTGTTATTATCAGTTATCTCACTTGATGCATATGAGATATGATGTACATTTTCCAGTATCTGTTCATAGGGGCATCGTAGCAGTTGTTTATTTTTAGGTTAGTATACTATGTGATCATTTATTCATTTCAACTTTTACTATTAATTTCTTTGGTAGATCTAGTAGTGTAGGTCATCGTTGACTGGACCCACTGGGAACTATTTTGCAATAGTTTTCACGCTCTTCGATGGTTGTTTTTTTCTCAAAGTCCGTGTCAGCAGGTGATCGAAGTAAGGGGGTTGCGAGCTCGATAGCATCTCCTACCTAGGGGTGTCAAACGGGCCGGGCGGCCTGCCCGGCCCGGCCCGGCCAGTTAAATCGGGCCGTGCTGGGCCTTGCTCCCGCGACCCAATGGCCCGGCAGGGTCTGCACCAACTCCCAATGCTTTGGGAGGCACCAACTCCCAATGAGTTGAGTTGTGGCCTGTGGCTTTGGGACTCCCAACAGTCAAAGATTGGGTTGTGGCTTTGGGAGTTGGGCTTGGACTAAAATGCCCTTCCCAACAGTNTTTTAAATAATTTAATTTAAAATTTAAAATTTTAATATTTTTATAAATATATTTTAATTTTTTTTACTTATATATTATTTTTAAAAAAATTAATATTAATATTTTTATTTTTCAAAAAATTTAAATATTTTTAAATAAAATTAATAAAATAAAAAAGGGCTGGCCCGAAGCCCGGCCTGGCCCGGCACGGCCCGTGCAATCCGGGCCGGAGGGCCGTGCTGGGCCGGGTTCCAAAAACTTTGGCCCGGCACGGCACGGCCCGATTTTGGGGCCGGGCCGTGCCGGGCTGGCCTGGGGCCCGTTTCGGCCCGGAAAATGTGGGCACGGCCCACATTACATCCCTACTCCTACCTTGGATGTGTGCTAGAGGAGGACCATACCCTGATGTGATGGCTAGCTGTACATATGATATTTTGGAGAGAGACATCTGTTGTGTATTATTGTGGTTATGTTGTTGGGATATGTACAGTTGTAGCGATAGTTGTATTCCTGTATGGTAGCACTTAAGACTTTGATACATATTTTTATATGCATACACTCCTTGTACCTGATTTGGACAGGGGGTTTGAATACGTTCCGTGCGTATGGGGTGCGTCTTCGTACATATGGGGAGTCTGTTAACATAATCTGGGTGCTTCCGCTGTAATACTGTGTGTGATAGATTAAGTTGGTATGCCTAGGAAAGTGATCGGTGGATTTAGGAAACTCTAGACTTTTGGTAGAACCTAAGGATGTCAGATGTGAGTGACTTGTAGCGAAAGTCGATAAATTGGGTTATATGAAATATTCAGAAGTGTATTAAAGAGTAATTGAAGGTGATGTATCTTCTTCTTCCAGATAACTATGTTGGATTCAAACAACGTAGTGTTGTAGAGGAAAAAGGGGATGCTTTCTAGACTTTTGCTTGATTGGGTCGAGTCGTGTTAGTATTGGTGTACTAAATGTTGTTTTGTTCTATGTGATCGGGATGACGCGGCATCCGTGACCACGGACAAGAGCCACTATGGCACAGCTTGAGAAGTAGGATCAGGCAAGGTTTCCGGGATGTGAGAGCTTTTCGAGCAGATGGTCGAGATAGTAGGGCCAATAGGGAGGTAGGCTGAGGCTTCCTAGCCTTAGGAGTAGCATTCGCTTTTGTTGACTACTCATAAGAGAGCACAAGTGTCGGCTACGCCAATCACTACAAGTCCTCCACCAAAAGGTAATGCCGCTGCTATGCCTACAACCACTTGGGATACGTTGATGGCTGGTTAGGGGGTATCAGAGGCAGAGCAGGAGCAAACCCGGGTGAGTTCGACAAACTTTTGCAGGTTTGACCTGCTAAGGTTCGATGGGCAGAACATCGAGCCCTGGATAGTTGAGGTATGGGTTGATGTTGTAGAGATGTTATTTGAGAACTTATATATTGTAAAGGGATCAAGTGCACCTGACAGCGCATTGTTCGGAGGGCGATGCTCACTACTAGTGGAGGGTTCGATTGAGTAGGCTGGAGGGTGCGTCTCCTGGGAACACTATTTAGTGCTTTTTTTTTTTTTTTGAGAATTGTGAAGGAAAAAATTGGAGAATGATTTCAAGAAATTGCGACAGGGGGATTGCACAGTGCAGAATTATGGAAGGGAGTTCACTTGCATTCTGAACTGCATTCCTTTCGCAGTCCAAGATGAATGGCATAAGACGTTACTTTGAGCGAGGCTTGTGGCTGGAGATTAATTAGTTTGTACAGTTGCAACATTTATAGACTGTAGATGAGTTGATTGAGGTTGTGCTTTGGATGGAGCGGGGTGCCACGGTGTTGCGTTAGGAAAGTGAGGTCTTAGAGAAGGAAAGCAAAGCAGCCAGTGAAGATCTTCAGTCAAGATCGAGGAAGCCATTGAAATATTCACAATAGCATTCTCAAGGTCGTGGATCCTTCGTTGGATGGAGACTTTTTGTGGCTCGGCAAAGCAGCAGGGGAGATGTGTGATATATGGTGGGCCGCATTTGCCTCATTTGTGTGCTCAGCGAGAGGGTCAATGTTTCTGCTATGGATAGGCGGGACAGAGGTGGCCAACATGTCCTCAAGATACTTCACAGGCACTATCAGTGGCGTTTATTCCTTCGACCCCACGACAGATGAGATGAGACACCCACATTTATTTCTACAAGCCATCCCCTTGTACCACGCCCGACTGAGGGATCTCCACAGGTGCTAAGTGGTAGAGTATATGCGCCGCAGGTTGAGAAGGCATCAACTGTTGATAATGTGGTCATGGCTATTATTTTAATTAATGGTGTTTGAGTACGCGTATTATTTGATACTGGTGTATCACATTCATTTCTGAGTTGGGCATTTGCATCACTGCATGGACTAGAAATAGATACATTGTCGCACGTACGAGGTTTTAGATTTCTGATCATGTTGGGGAGTGTTGTATGTCATATCCAGTGCAATTGCAACAATAGATTATACCTGTAGACTTATTGATCTTGAAGCAATTAAAGAATTTGGATGTAGTGTTAGGGATGGCTATTATGCGACGATTAACCGCGGAGATAGGATGTTGGTATTACGCGAGCCAGTGTTGATATTACGCGAGCCAGAGTAGGAGGAGTTTGTATATAAGGGTTGTAAGAGTACCCTGTTTGTTATGATCATTTCTACATGTTATAGTACTGAGACTTTGACACATGTTTTTGTATATATTCACTCCTTGTAGCTAATTTGGACAAGTTGGTTGTATACGCTTTGTATGTCTGGGTGCGTTCAAGTGCATACGGCTGATCTGTTAGCGTAATCTAGGGGTTTACAGCAGGCTTCTGTTGTAACACGAGGCGTGACGCCTATGAACCCTATGTGCAATTTAGATATGTTATTCCATGGCAGGTGATACACTAGAAAGTAGAAACCTTTATTTTTATTCTATAGATACCTTGGCAAGGGCATGTGTGCAAATAAGTAGGTACCTTCTTAAGGTTACTTCGTCTCCTCGCTGGCGACAGATGGAAGGATATATGGTTAAGTAAATCAGATAAATCATGTTTAATGAGCGGATGATTTTTGATAATAGAGTTAAGTTTTATTCATTATTTTTTCCTCTATATTTGTAAGGGCATCTGTATGTGAGAAGTGCAGTAATGTTTACTGCTACACGTGATTGCATGTAAATCTTTGTGAAGTATGGACATCACTAATTAAGCAATATGCTTTTGGAGGCTGTGAGTTTTGTCTTAACTAATATTTCCGTATTTATTTGCGGCAGCTGGTGCGTCCTGCAAAAACTGCGGAAATGTCAGCAACAGCATCTCGTTCTTATCTGAACAGTCAGAGTTGACCACATTGGCACAACTTTGATCCGTATCTTTGAAAAGAACTGAAAAAAAAAAAAAAAAAAAAAAAAAAAAATTTGCTCATCTGAGACTGATTTGTATACTTAGCTATGCGTAATTAAACCCTTAAGAAGTTGATTTGCAACTTTGATCTGGCAAAGGTCCGTTGACTTCCCGTTTATGATAATACTCTTCTCTCCAAATTTGCATTGTGATGGGTATATCAAGCTCCAATCACTTCAAAGATATTTTCGCACGGAACTCATTGTCAGCTATTATTTCTTGGTATTCGTTGTATTAATTTGATAAATAGGTCTAGTGTACCATGGGGTGGAGAACTGAACTTGGAGAATTAAACTTAATGGACCATTCTTGTTTTCAATTATCCAAATATTACTCGCATGGTAGATATAAATAACTTCCATTGGTTGGTGAGACTGTGTAGTTAAGTACCTGAAATTATCATCTTTTCTTGTATACTAAGAGATTTTCAGTTTAGTATGATATAATCTTCAAATACTAATGGAAATGTTGATTTTGGATCACAGGAGAGCCTCGTTTTGGCAGCTTCAGCAACTTCTCTTTAGCAGGAGAAAATTCTATTAGTGGAATTCCATCATTGTCCAGACGAAGCAAGATGCGACCAAGAAGTTCGGTGGTCCCTTTAGCATCAAAGAGCTCCTTCAGCTACCCTGAGATGACTTGCAAACCTAAATGGTGGTGGCGCACACTCGCTTGCATCCCTTACCTTCTACCTCTCCACAATATATGGTCCTACGCTGATGTAGTTTATCATCTTCACCCTTTATTGCAAAATTACGAGTTCCTGGTGAACCCTTTCCTGGACACTATAGCGTTAATGCCCAGTTGGCTCACTTACGCTCTTTTCATGGGAATCTACTACTTGGTGGTGAGGAGGAATGAACTGCCTCATTTCCTGCGGTTCCACATTGCAATGGCGATGCTTTTTGACACGGGCATTCAGATCATGGGGACTGTGTGCACTTGGATGCCGAACACGGTCTACAGGGGTAGCTTGATGGTGCATTTCTGGCTGACATTGGCATTCCTTCAGATGTACACAGTGCTTGATTGCATGAGGTGCGCGCTTTCTGGAATGTACTCGGAGGTGCCCTTTCTGTCTGAATCGGCGTACATTCACACTGATCTGAAGCTATTTTGATATTAGGGTTCCTCTCCATAAATAGTTAATGCATAGTTAGAATAATGTGTCTATCTGTAGAGATCGTGGTTACTAGAAGAAGCTACGGAGATCGTGGCAGAAGAAATAATAGCTAGTTATTAGGCTTGTTCCCTTGTCTTGAAATAGGATGTTACCAAAGGTAGGATTAGATTTTGGTAAATTGCGCTACTAGTCCATGAACTTAGCATTGAGTTTTGTTTCAGTCCTCAAAACTTTCTGACGTCGACAATCGAGATCCTGAACTTTCAATACGGTTTCATTTTAGTTACTAAACTTTTTCGTTTGTTTTGATTTAGTCTTTAACTTGGAATTATTGCTTGCACCAAGTTCATCTTTATGTGTGTACACTGAGTATTGCAGCTTTTCAACCTATCTTGTATTTTTAATTCAATGGTCAAATTTTTATATGAAGAAAAGATTATAACTCAAATGGATGTAAGTACTGAAATATAGGATAATAAAAAGGGCCGATGAAAGCTATAGCACAGATGTATAGAGGCAATAATTTACCTTCTAATAGGAGTTTGTAGATAAGGTCTAGTGTGAAACTATTTCAAGAGTTCAGGGATCAGTAATGTCGAACCTAAAAGTTTTGAGGACCAAAATGAAACCCGGCTAGAAGTTTGGGGACTACTACTGTGGAATGAGAGTGCAAAACAAGTGTGGCAGTTACATGGACATTGTTCGATTCAGGGCCCCACAAGTGTAGACTCCTGTGGGATTCTGAATCTAACTATTAATTTTGTCTATTCAATTCAGATTATGTTCTCTTTTAATCACAACAAATTTTGTTCATTTGGCATTTGTACATTTGGGCTTCATAATAGTTGTTTAATGTAGTTTCTTGAGGGTTTGATATTTGATGTACTTTGTGAGTGCTAAAGTAATTGGAATAAACTATTCTCGAGTAAGTTGACAGGTGGAAAAAAAAAGTGTGCATCAAACATTATTGGTCTTGCATGTGAGCTATTCTTTGCAAAGTTCCTCTTTCTTTCTTTGGCTTCCATATCTTAGAAGTGTACTCGTCCTCCCTAGAGATGCAAATGGATGGGGTTGGTAGAGCTCCCGCCTTGATCTGTCCCGAATGGGGCGGTAAGTAGGAACAAAAAGTATAGAAAAATATAACTCGCATTGAATCCGCTCCGATCCATCAAGTAAATGGAGCGGGAGGCGGGAGATTCTTTTCTTTTTTCAATCTATCTTGATCCGTAACAAATTTGTCAAAAATTCGCTCCCGTCCCGAATGGGATGGTAAGTGGGACCCAAAAATAAAATAAAAAATAACTCGTCTCGAATTTGCCCCATCCAGACAAGAAATAGAACGGGAAGTGCTGGCACTCATTCGCCGCTGGATCCGCCCCATTTGCATCCCTTGTCCTCCCCCCCCTCTTTGTAGCTCAGAAAAAGTAATCTCTCAGTTCTCGTATTTCGCTCCCTCTCTCTCTCTCTCTCTCTCTCTCTCTCTCTCTCTAATAGTGGATGCATCCATCCTCATAAATTATTTTTGATGGAGTTTTTAAATCGATAATTCATATTATTAAATATTATTTAATGCATTTGAAGTATATAGAAGTTGAATTTTATAATTTTTAAAATTATAATGGAATCGGTATAAAATGAACGGTCAAAATTGAATGACCTTTAAAAATGGAGCATTTAATTGAAGATGGGAGTGATTGGAGTAATTTATCTTGATATCGATATTGAATAGAATTTTTTAATTAAAAATTCAATCGATTTTAATTTTTTTATACCATTAAATTAAAAAATGCTCTATACTGACCGTTAAAATTTCAATTTTGAGGCCTTTCGATTAATAAGGTATACGACATTAAAAAATTATAAAATTTGATTTCTATAATGTTTATAATGGAAATTATATGGAAAGGCATAAATCGTCAATTCAGAAGCTTAATAATTGAAAACAATTTATCAATACGAAAGCAATCGTATTCGTAAAAGTATAGTGGTCTGTCACACTGCAGACGGTAGCCTTACTTAGCGCACATGCAGTCCCACTACACAGAAAGAGGCTTTTATGCATGTGTATGGCATCATAATACAAACCACCTGCCAATTTTCATGATTTGCAAAGAGAAAAACTCAGAAATTTAAACTTTAAAATGATTTTGCAACATTTACCAAAACAAGTATCTGAGTTTTTCAGGAAAAATAAATGTGTGTTTCCAAAACATATGAGTCTTTACCATAGAATTCAACATTCCAGTTTTTCCAAAACTGAAACACTAGCTCCAACCAGGAGTTTAACTTACAACATTCAAGTTTTGCCAAAATACATGAGTTTCAACCCTGCGGTTTAAGTCACAACATGCTATCTTAAAATAAAACTAAAAATGTAACTCAGTCGGTGGGGAACTATTTAACGCAAGATCCTCGCGAAAAGTCTCGCTCCACCTTGTCCGACGAACTTGCAAAACAATCGGTACAATAAGCCGTCGAGAGCAAACTATATCGACTGGATAATAAGGCACCAATGATAACAAAATAACTGAATAGTACCACACGTATGTGAAAATATGTGTATGATTTGGCTATCATCCGACTAACTATATCCAACAGATATCATTTATGAATCATACGTATAGCTGCAAGCAACGGTATGATTCCCACCAAAGTAACTATGTCCAAGTAAGTGTACGTCAACTGAATCTTCATGTACAGTAGGATAACAGTGATAATAAAGTAACCGACCGTTTCTAGTGCAAGTGGCAAAAGATTTGGTGGTTGGTACCCGAGATCCCAAATTCGAATCTTAATTGATTCACATTTTCAGGTAAGTTTATTTCTAAATGAAATAAACGAAGCGGATAGCATGTCACCTATTTCTCAAAAAAAAACCCAACGATAATAAAGTAGCTGGAAGGCACAACAAGCATGCATAAAAAATTAGGGATGAATTGAAGTCAGTTGTGCTTCATCAAAGTGAATTGGTCACATCCATGCCTGGGGTAAGAAATTGTATTGGACTTATATGTATATAAAGAAGTAACATAATTGGTAAAATGATATGTATGAAAATGCAATTTATTTTAAATAAATTGATACTATGATACTAGAACTCAACATAAGTGGAACACACAAATCTATGTTGAGATAACAATAACACTCTCTATGGACATTGGAGAATGAACTGACATGTATACGAAATCTAGTGCCATTTAATATAGGTTGGAAAGATATAGTGGGTAGGATATCACTTGGATGGGCAGGATACTACTTGGGCCTGATAATATAAAATCTAGAAAGATTGACAATGAATGGTGAAATCATGTGTACCTTTGCCTCGACCAAGAAAGCGGCGATCTCGCTACCCAAAGACTTGAGAAAGCGGCGATTCCGCCACCCAATGCCGAGATAGTGGTGATTCTGCTAAGTATGAACTTATGGCCGGAGGCGAAAGTGGCAATTCCGCTATCCAATGCCAAGATGAAAAGTGACAATTCTGCTATGAATTGACCCACGACAGGAGTCGAGTAACATATGGTTAATTAGGATAATGAAATTAGTGGATAAATAATAACTTCTGTCATTTCATAAATTTTCATTATTGCATAAACTGAGCATGAGCAAGATTATTTTATTTTGGAATATAGTACTTATTCATGTGCTTTAGTTATCCAAACACCTTCTTAATTTTGGGTTGAGCATGTCACAATAACTGAGCAATTATCATTTATTGTTGGATCGTTGGTGCTAACTATTAATTCCAAAAGTTCGAGCTATTAGAAATACGCAACCAATTCACTTAGGTATCGTTTGGTTCGGGGATAAAAAAAAAAGTGGCTGTTCCAGGAATAGGTATAAATTGAGGTATAAGTGAGGATTAGATCAATTTTGCGTTTGGATGAAAATTGGGTTATTCCTGGAATAAAAAAAATAGCGTTTGGTTAGGTAAGATGGAATAAGAAAGATAATAGGTTTTGTAAATAAAAAATAATGATATTATCCACTTATTATATTTGAATTTGAATTTTTAAATTTTTAAATTTATATTTCTAAATTTAAAATTTTAACTTTGAAATTTAAAATCTCAAATTTTAAATTCAAAATTTTAAATTTTAAATTTCAAACTTTAAATTTAAGATCATATTTAAATTAAAAAAATATAAAATATCAAATTTTAAATTTCAAAAATTTAAAATATCAAAATTTAAATTTAAAATTTAAAATTTATAATTTAAATTTTAAACTTTAATTTTGAGATTATAAATTATAAATTTTAAAAATTTAAATTTTTAATTTTTAAAATTTTAAAATAAGAATAGTGGTGGGAACAATTAATAAAAATAATTTATTATAATAAATTTATAATTTTTTTAAAAATTCTACTTAAACTTAAATTTAATAAAAAAAATTTATTATAATATTTAAATATAATTTATTATAAATTTTATTATAATATTTAAATATAAATAATATGTATTAATATAGTACAATTAATAATTTTATAATAAAAATAATGTATTATAATATATAACATATTATATTTATATAATTTAGTTTAATTCAATTTATAAGTTTAATTAAGTTTGAAATTAAGCATTGGAATAGCACTATTCCACCAAAATGGTGGAATAGCAAATCCCTTGCTATTTCGGGATAACCGAGAATAGCAAGGTTTGACCGGGATAAAATATTCCGGCCAAATTTTACCCCGTTTGGCGGAATAGCGGGGATAACAAAAGTTATCCCCGCTTATCCCGCGATCCAAACGGGGCCTTAAAGCGTACAGATACAGCGCCTACGGGTCCTATCTAGCCTCACGCCATATCGAACATGACTCGACCCAACATGGCCTCCCGTTACAGAGCAGGATGCTGGCCCATTTAAGTCAACAATCCCACATTTGGGGCATGCGGGAATCGAACCTGTGACCTCTGTCTCTGATACTACTTGTCAGATTGATGGCGCTAACCAATAATCCCAAAAGCTCNAATTAAATTTCGAACTTGGACCAGAGCTAAGTAATTAAAGCAATGATGTTAAGATTACTTTTGAATGAACACTGAACTTAGCTAGAAATGTGAAGAAATTAGGTTTCAAACTTATGACATAGCTTTTTTTCATTTTTCAATTTTGGATTGTTAGATCTGGTGAACAATTTGGGCACGATCGCGAGGTCGGGGACGAAGGAGTTCATGGAAGCGCTGCAGGCTGGCGCGGACATGAGCATGATCGGGCAGTTCGGCGTCGGGTTCTACTCGGCCTACTTGGTGGCCGAGAAGGTCGTCGTGACCACGAAGCACAACGATGACGACCAGTACGTCTGGGAGTCGCAGGCTGGCGGCTCCTTCACCATTCGCAAGGACGTCGACGGCGAGCCTCTCGGTCGCGGAACCAAGATCACACTCTTCCTCAAGGATGATCAGGTAATAATACATGTATATGTACTGTAGGATCGATCGTTGGCGTTAACTATTAATTTTAAAATCTTGAGTTGTTAGAAAAATACAATCAATTCACTTAAAACGTACAGATACTGCGCCAACGGGTCTCAATTGTGACTCGGTCCACCTAGCCTCACGCTACTTCGAACATGACTCGGCCCACCTGGCCTCACGCAATTTCGAATATGACTCGGCCCAACATGGCCTCCCACCACAGAGCAGAATGCTGGCCCATTTAAGCCAACATTTATTATCAGAAAAACATCAATTACAACTATAGAACATATGAATCCTCAGTGCAGTCAGATCGCATTAAACCTGTCCAAAATATTCGATATTTCATACCCGACCTAGACCATACCCGAACCCTACCAGAACCCTACCCGGTCCCGATAAAAAATAGATAGCATACGGGTAAAAAAAATTATCCATTAAAGTTTTAGGTATGGGTCCAGATATTTTATACTCATACCCGATTTGGACTCGACCTCAATCCAACTTTTAATAGGTAGGGTTCGGAATAGTTTTCAAATTCGTACCCGGACTCGGACCTGGACCAGTGAAATATTCGATAGTAAATAAAAATGATTTGAACTTTTGAAATTGAGGGATCAATTTAATAAGACTTATAGATGAGGGGTCTCTACGTATTTTTATCCTAGTGAAACCCTAGCCACTCTTTCACTCTTGTCTTTTTCTAATCTTTTTACTCTTTGTTTTTTACTCCTTATATTTTCATTTCATTTCCGCCTTAGAGTTTTTTATGAAATAATATTTTCATCATCATCATCATCATCATCATCATCAATGACAATCCTCTACAAGCGTGGTACAAGTGAGTTTTTTTTCAAATCCCTTCTCCAATAGACCCGACCCGACCCAACCCGATCGGGTACCCGTACCCAATCTAGACCTGACCCGTACCTGGTCCTGAATGGGTAGTATACAGGTAGTCACTATCCACACCCGCTCAACCCGATGGGCATATTACTAACTTAAGTATCCAGACCCGAACCTGATACAAAGTTATATGGGTAGAATATATATATATATATATATATATATATATATATATATATAT